>NW_020799091.1:128688431-128705407 GCF_003259725.1 Athene cunicularia
GTTGGGGTGTTAATTTGCTGTAGGGCAAGGGTGAGAAGGCATGGGCTCTGGTGACAGGGCTGCAAGCTATCAAAGCCGGTATTGCAGTCAGAGCCCCTGAATGGTTGAACTGCAGCTGAGGACAGTAAAAGGGACTGAATGCTGCAACTGCAGCTGAGTTTTATGCTTTGAATATAAAGTGCTACAGCATGCTAGAAACTGTGACAATCCAAGATGTTGTCATTCTATAATATTTCAGGTACACAGAATCTTTTGACCCTGCGCTTTCAGCAGCCTCTCATCTACAAAATACCTAATATCCACTGCAGTGCTGTGAAAACAAATTTATTGTTTCTGAAGTAGTTAAATATGATATCTTGCTGAATGCCATGAACTCAAAAGGGATTTTAGTCATTCTGCTCTCGAGTATGGTTTAAATCCTGTGTACTAGAGAAGATATAGGTCCATCCACTGAGCAGAAGGATAAAGCTAAGTATGATTTTTTTTTTTAAATTTTTTTTTTTTTTTTTGAATTGCAGAAATTCTGTGGCAGGAATCCTGTGAAAGAAATTATCTGCATTGCAGGGCTCAGGGAAGTGAAATTAAAACTTCAGTGACAACCTTTGTAAGGGCACTTCCTGAAGATACTTCTTGGCTTTGCAACTGTAATAGCACTTGAGCTTAGTTTTTGTGCTCAAACTATACATTTACAGTCTTCTTTTGTAGCCTACTAGTCCCTGATGACCTAAAACTTTCTCAACAGATAACATTTTTTGTTTTAAGTAATAGCCACAAGCTCAATTAAACCAGAGAAAATCTTTTATATAGAAAGCTTAATTTGGATTAAGTGATTTAATTGATTTGGCTTCCTTTGATTTGTTTGTACAGGAAAAAAAAAAAAAAAGAAATAATGTGAACATCTCTCATCAACTTTATATTCCATAGACCCTTCTAGATGGACTTACTAGCACATCCATGAAGAGACAGTAGGTATGTGTGGGAGTTGGAGTATGTCTGCAATGGTGGCTGATAACCTGTTGTCAGATTTTTTTCAGAAGATAAGTTCAGCAACCCTTCTGATGTGGCAGCCTTTTAGCACAGGAAATTTAAAAATATTTTTGATTGGAAAATAAAAAGAATGTCATAAAATCAATATTTTAAAAATTTTCTTTTCGTTGCCTTCTCTTAGGTTTCTGCTCCTTGTTTACAACTTGGAAGAAAAGGACCAGATTCTTTCACCCCATGAAAGATTTAACACTGTTAAAGCAGCAGTTTAGGATTTTTCTTCAGTAATAACCAGCAAACAAAGCTAAATCCTTTTGCAAAATAACAAATTTAATCAGACAGGTAGCTTTGCACCAGCTTCCGCCAAACTATTGCCCAGTGCAGAGGCATGGGAACCTAGGGGGCCACAGCTGGTCTCCAGGAAATAAAGGTTCCAGCCTTTTGGGAACATGCATCAAAGTGTGTGACTGTCCCACTGGTACTCAATGTTGGGAAACTATTACAGGAATGCACAGTTCAACAAGTCTCTACACACAAGCATCTGTTTTTTTTTCCCTTGAGATAAGATTTTGTGTTATGAATTCTCAGGGCTTCCCCTGTTTTGCTGGGCAGAGGAATCCTGGCTCAACCCCGCAAATGATGAAAGGGGCCCATAATATGGGACACAGACAGGCCTTATTGCCTGAGGTACCCACAAGCCACCTGGCAGTACATTACTTACACATTAAGCCTATAGCCATGATATCATTGCCCTTGTTCTGGGCTCCAGCAATGTTATAGTCAAAAAGAGTGAGAACACAAAGCATTGTTCCTCTCAGCTGCTAAGACCATACTGACTTTGTGAGTCACACTCAGCATGTAGGAGTGATACATCCCATCATTAATGTTACCAATTCCCAGGTTTGACAAGGGAATATTGCCTACTCTAAGAAAACAGGGAAGGACTGTAAAAGCATTGGAACTAGTCACAAACTCATTAGCATCTCTTAGCCTTTCTGAGTTTATTCATCTGCAGCAGACATAAGAGTAAGATGTTAACTTACTATAAACAGAGGATTTTCCTGAGGCTTATATAGGACAACTATTATTTTTTGGTCAATCCCAGTGAGATGGTCTGGCTGACCACAAGACACAAAGAACTAGCTTGGACACTGTGTTTTCCTTTATTTTTTGTTGGCCTGCCATCAAGGAGGCCCAGAGGGATGGAGAGCTAGAAGGCCAGGACTGCTTTGCTGGCCTCAGTCAGAGAGAAAAGGAGCTGAAAAAGTCTGGAGTCAGGCCTAAGACCTATACATTCTGCTACTTGTACACATACATGCTAACACATGTCGGAGGATTTGTGTAAGAAAACAACTATAATCTCTTCATAAAAAAATGAGGACAATATTGTTGGAGGACGGCTTGCAGAGAGCAAGGCCATAGCTCCCTGCAGGAGCTGGTCGGCCATAGCTCCCTGCAGAAGTCAGTCCCAGCCACCTGAGGTAAACAGAGGAAAAAACCCAGCGTACATTGATGATAACAAGGACTGTTGTGAGAACAAAGGGATAAGTTGGGGGTGCATTATGACCTTGGGGGTGAGAGCAAAACAGCCCTGGGAGGAAATGTTTATGAATACCAGAGATGCCACAAGGGGCTGGGATATTATAATGTGACCTTTTAGATGTACCCAATGGCTGAGATATTATAATGTAGTTTCTTAAATGTATCCAATAGAGTTGCAAGTAGTGTATTGTAGAGCGCTTATATAAAGTGTGATTTCTTTCAATAAAGTGGAAGCTTGCTCTATCATTCACATTGAATCGGCTGCTTGCTTCCTCCGCCCGCCGCACAATATGACTTTCAGTAATTGTGAAAAGCTGGGATTAGTTGTGCCCATAGTAGATGACCACCCTTAGCTTCATGTAATATTTTGGAGTTTTGGGAAGTAAAGATACAGCAATCTAGAGGGCCAGGAAAGTCTGTTTAAGAATTTGTCTTTGAGCAACAAAAAAGGCCAGGATCCACTGAGGATTAGGAGTGGCTAGCAGGAACTGCAGGTGATGGGGGATGCTTAGCTGGAGCCACTAAGAGGAGCTGCTAGCAGAGTTACAAGAAGCAGAAAGCCAGAGGGACTAGTCAAGGATTCCCACCCCAGCTCAGCTTCAGCTCTGAAGAAGCCTTTGCTACCCAGCAGGTGAGTTATGGTACCCCGAAACTATCAACTGTGAGTGGAGTGTTTCTGGAATGGGGGGAAGCAATGGTCTGCCATAGCAGTTGCATCAGCAAGCAGTGAGAGGGGACTCCAGCAAGTATCTCTGGGAGAGTTGGTGGATGCCTGTTATTTTATGTTTCTTTGTCCTTTTCTTCTTTATCTCCAAAACAGCACTGTTCTTGCTAAGCCATTTATGATTTGTAGGAAGGAAGTAGTGCTCTCTGAATATGCAGTTAATTTTTCTGAGGTTGGGTGTAGGAACACAAAATTCTGTTTATTAGTGACCCCTAGAAATTGAACTGCCCTTGCAGCTGTCAATCAGTCTGGCAGAAAGGGTACATTTATTGCTTCCTCCATTTTTCATCTTTCCCCTCTCATATACTTGAGGCAGGAGTGAGGAAACTGGCTTATTGCTTGTGTTTGAGTTCTCTGCAGACTTGGAGAGTCTCTAAAGACTTTTCCTAAAGTCTGCCTGAGGAGCCATTGGGATCTTGGTATCACAAAACTGAGGTTTCAGTTTATACATAGGAAAAAGGGCCTATACATAAAGGGCCTGACAGCCTAGCTGTTTTTTTACAAACTCTTGACCTCATCTGACATACTCACCATGTGTTGTTGCAGTATAAGTTATGTAGGAACCAGATTACAAAATAACTAATTTGAGTGGTAGCACAAGTCTATAAACACAACAGCCTGGACTTCAGGATAAGTCAAATATGCCCAGGCAAGGTCCTGGGTAAATATCCAACAAGTGAAGCACATGCCAGCACCGATGCACTACACTTTGGTACCTGTGCTAGTTAGAGGAGTGCTAGGTAGGTGTACCCCCACACTGTCATGTCTCTGAAGGATGGTGTCAAGGTGTTCTGAGTTTCACCTGAGAGGACTAGGAGAAGAAAGAAGTGGCTTTGGTTATGTCCTCACTATAAGCAGGGCCAGAGGTACACTGTGATCATACCATCAGCATTGCCCAGAGCCATTGGAAAGGCTTTTTACAGCCAGCTCACAGCCATCTGTGGAAGAGCTTCTGTTTTGATGGCCACTTGGGAGACTGCGCTTTCAGAGCAGTATAAACAGTATAAGTAGTATGAAAATATTTGTTAATTTGCAGTCTTTGGAGTCTAAGACTGCTTTTAACTCTTATGGTAGTGAGAGCAGCCTGGAATGATTTCTAACATACCGGAGTGCTCTCAAGCCTGAGAGACTCAGTAGTAGTCAGGGCCGGAAGAAGCCAGCTGAATCATGGAGAAGAGAATGCAGCTACAGGCTGGCCTGAGGCTGCCCATATAGCCCTGCAGGAGTCCGCTGCAGGGAAAGGATTACTTGGGGAGATAGATCCAGATCATACAATACTTGTTCACTAGAACAGGACTGAGGCTGTTGCTAATCTAAGAACCGCAAGTCCTGTTGTGGCTCTGTGAAAGATGTCTCTCTCTATTCTGCCATCATCCCCCATTGTATTTTGTTCTGGTTCAACTGGGATAGGGTTGTTTCCCCAGCAATGGGGAGAGGGCGTTAGCCAGGTTATTCATACCATGCTGACGTCAGGTCCATGCGCCAAGCACGGGAACAGTTTCCTGTGTGGCTTTTGTCTGGGGAAGCACGCGCGGCAGGCTGGCTGTGTCCCTCGCGGTATATCTCTGTATGTCTTTTGTCTTGTTTACTGTTACTACTTTACCACTGTTTATTGTTGTTGTTATTGCTAATGTTGTTGTTCAGTTGATTATTTGTTACACTGTTGTATTAAGCCTTTCCTTATTTCAACCCTGGAGTTTGTGCCTCACTTCCAGCCCTGCCCTGTCTGAGGGTGGGGGAGGGACAACGGCAACATGGTCTCTGGTCCCAGCAGGGCTAAAATCACCACATATTTGTACATGGACCTTAGTGCTGTCTGCTCCCATGGAAGCTGACCCATGTGTTGCTTGAGGCACTCCATTCTGTCTATAAAGAATTCCCTTGCCAGGGCAAGAATTCTCCCTGGTATAAAAATTGCCCAAGCTGCGCCCTTTGCATAGTAAATGGTATGTTGGCACCATGGAAGGGACAAGCCAAATACACTCCAAGAGTTTCAGATTCCTTGCAGAGACTGGGCCAACAACATGAGATTTTGAGCTGTGGTGGTACTGGTGCTCCAGCCAAGGCTGACCAGGTTCCAGGGTAAGCAGACAGCAATACTATCCCTGATGCTACCCTGCCCTGCCTTACCCTGGTAAAGACCTGGATGCAGTGCTGTATCCAGCCCACTCTTTCACTCCTACTTTATTCACATGGACTTGATCTGTTCCTATGCTCCTCTATCCCTGCTGGAGGAAAGTGTTTCCTAAAGTCTAGCCCAAACCATCTTTGCTATTACGTGCCCTTTCACCTTAGTGCTCTTCTTGGATCTCCTTAAATGAGATTATAAGCTGTCTAACCTACTGCAACTTTAACTATCTGAATAGGCTCTTCAGAATGGTGTGTTCTCCTTATTTTACACAAAGAGGAAGGCTCCATGCATAAGATGCTACAGAGCCTTTGACCCCACCCAGAGTCTTGTTTATCAGTGACACAAAATGCTACAGAGCCTTTGACCCCACCCAGAGTCTTGTTTGTTTATCAGTGACACACACCCTGCTCTGCTATTACTTAATAAGAAGTGAAGTCAATGCTTTCCTCCCCTTCAAACTGTTCCACCCTCAATCAGGAGGTCAGCTTCTCCACCCTTTGGCAAAACAGCTGTTTGGGGGTGGAGGTGAGTTTAGGCATGGTGTTGCCCAGCCTCTCATCTGGGGTGGGGGGGAAGAAAGTCCTTTCCTGTCAAATGGCTGCTTTAGAGCTGGGAACAGCCCTGACAGGCTTCCGCCCTTCAGTGCTTGTGTGTATTTCATGTGAGCACAAGTGAGTAAGATCATTCATGACAGTCTGTGGGTCTAGTTTAGGATGCAAGGAAGAGTGAGAGCACAGCACACTACTCAGCTGTTTTTTATCTGCTTTTTTCCTCATGATGGAGGGAAGATTTCACTGAAAGTCACCCTCCTACTTCTGCAGGTAGGAAGAGGCAAAGAAGTCAGTGTGTGTAACTGATGTGATGTGGGACTAGGTTCTCTGCTCGGCTCAGACTTTCCTCACAAGTGGTGAGAAGGAAGAGAGTCCCTAGGAGCTGGCTGCAGCTGTATCATTTTGCCTTACTGCTATCAGTGTGAGTGTAAGTAGCCCAGAAGCTGCCCTAAATATATATCAGCATCTGATAGTCCAGGGACCATCTGCCAACTAAATTTGGCTGGAACACAATGTGGTGCAGCCACTCTTCCTTCCCACCCTTGACATGTCCTTCCACATGCTAGTGGCTATTCTGGCTGTCTGCTCGCTGGAGACTTTACTGCTTTGGAGACACCACAAGAAAGGGAAAGGATGCCTGGATTTCATTCTCCATCCTTGGAGGAAAGACAATTGGGACCACAACTTCATGAGGAAGGCTTTAGGAGAATGCATTCACTTCAAGAGGTGTTAACATCCCTCCAGAACCTCTGCGTGTAAAAGGGGAAATCTGCAAATGTTCAGAAAAGAAATTGTACAAAAAAATGTACAGGAAACTTGCTACAATAGGGGAGCCAAACTTTTCAACTGGTTCATGCAAAGGGTGACAACTGGTAGGCACCACTCCCATAAAAATGTCAAAGAGATGCTGAGGGACAGAGTGTAAAAACACGAGGTCTGGCAAGTGAGGAGGCAGCTGGTAGGTCCTGTGGCCAGGGTAGCCAGCTGTCCTGGGCCTGAAGGACTGTACCTTCACCTGACTTAGAGCAAATGTAGTTTTCTTCCAGCTTTGTTGGGACCAGATGAGGAGCTCTGCATATGTAGCAACCTTTCTGCTATCTCCTGCTCTAGCCACTCTGTACCAGTTTGTGGCTTCTGTTCCACTACACTATGGCAATTTATACACCAGTCTCTGTTTTCCCTGCTTCTCAGCCATTTCCTGGCTGAAGCAGCCATTAGATTTGCTGTGATAACTCAGATGCTTTATGATTATTCATACCAAAATAACCAACTCAACAAGAAAGCAGTAAACAGAAAAACTAGGAGTCCCACTATTTTTTTTTTTATTTGATTATATGGAGGTAGCAGCCCACTCACATACTATCATCCCCGTTGTGTCAGGTGCTACACAAAAATGGAACTAAAAGTCTGTCTCCCACAGGGACAATGATTTTCATAGTAGATGAGACAGACAGAGTGCAAACAAGTAATGACCTAATACTAGTTAATGTCAACAGTCTAGGACTTCAACTTTGCCATTGTTACAGAGCTCACATTCCTGGGTCAGAGAAACCATATTTTTGGGAACACTCAGTGGAAATGTTTTTGGGACTGTACCAAAGTCCTCCCAGGATTCCAGTTTTCTTAGTCTCAGCCTCAAAGGAATTTACATCTGGCTTTGGCAGAGCTGGAAGTCCCCACAGGAAGGATTTTGTTGATATTCAGTCTTTGTAGGACAGTGAGATTCTCTGTGAAGGGAAACACATATATCTGGCCATGTCCATGGCACCACACCCACTACTCCTCCAAAGTGGATAGTTTCAAGAAGTTTCACAGAACTGGGTCCATCTGCCCAGGGAGTATTAGGAAAACCTGTAGATGAGGTGTGTGTGTGTGTGTGTGTGTGTGTGTGTTTCCCCCCACTCACTCCTTCAGTTTGGACAGGACTTATCTCTCTCTCAGAGCAAAACAAGCTGCCAACACTACTTTTAAAAAAGAAGGGGATCTTCAGCAATCAGCAGAGCTTCCAAGAATCTGTGGGAAGACAACATGACAGCATGAGATGGTCCCTGTGCCCTGCACTCTGCTCTCACTGCTCCAATTCTCCCTACTGCAGGCAACTTGTCTATGACTCTGCTAACAGTGACGCTGACTACAGTGTCCTGGCTGGGTCTCTGTAGAGTGGAAAATAGCTCCTTGTGCAGCATAGCCTCACCTGGGAAATACCTGCAGGCACAAAGAAGAAAGATATGCAGCTCAGTAGATCTGTTTTATATGCAGACTGACTGCTTCCTGCCAGTCAGAACAAAGTGCTACAAGCAGTTTTGTCAAAGTTATCCTAGTGGTCCAACATAAAACCAGGGCTGTCTGCCCAATTAATAACATAAATCTGGCCTCTGTCTGCTCAAGGAGTAGTGCTCTCCTCTCCTTGAGGGACATAATAACTACTGTTTTCTCATTAACAGCTTCCCAGGATTCCTTACCCAAAGCCTTCTTAAATCTATCAACTGAAAATAAGCTTACTGATCTGATTCCCAGGCTCTGGACTTAGTTTTCTTAGAGAGCAGAGCCAGCATCTCTTCCAGATCCCTTAAGGGTCCATATGCCCTTCTACTGTCCCCAGTCCCACACAGGCATCTCTATGAGCATATACTTTTGCCCTGCAGAGCATCCTCTACAGATTTGTATGTAGAGACGAGGGGAGATGAGGATAGGGAATCCACCAGAAATTTAGGGGAAGAAAAAGTGCTTCCTGTTGCTCACATTTCTGAGAAAATTTGGTTGAAATAGGAGGAGTCATCCTAAACTTTTTACTTTCCTTTTGTACCCTCTGAACATCAGATTCATCAGACTGTAAAGCAAATTTTGTGGAAGATAAAACATTGACATCAAATCATCACAGGAGCATAAAGCAGGTAAGAGTCAGGCTTCTATGAATATGGTACCTACACTGTGAATGCCACATGCTGCAAGCTCCTTCACTTCTGGCATCACAGCTTCATTGCCACTCTAATATGTACTCCCTGCCCTTTGGCAGGGACTCACTTTGCCTGTTGTATATCAGCACAGTGTCTAGAACAATGTGGGTTTGGTTTTCCTACAGAAGAGCAGTGTCAATAAATAATGCAAGCATGTCAGTCATAGTCTACATAGGAAAGGCAGTGTCCATGGGATGATAACATCTTTGGTGATTACCATAAAATTTTCAAGAATAAGTCATTACCTTCACATACTTTAGAAACACCCCATGAACTCGGTATGCTAAGAACTTCTAGCATGAATGTATCTCACTTATTTGGAAAAAAGCAAATAATGCTTCCAGTTTCCTGATCCCACTTAATTGTTGATATTTGACCTGCAGATTAGAGGTTTTCACGTCATCTGTCAGCCCACAGAGAGTATCTCAAGGTTCACTGTGTGTGAAAGATAGGAAAGGGACATTAGGAACAGGCCAACCACAAATAGCTAAAATTAGCTCTGAGAACTGGAGTGCTGAGGTCTCTGAGGAACACTAGTCAAAGAAAATGGTTGCTTGCTAAACTCCCACTTATTCTACTGCCTCTGAGGACTCCTGGCTCACATCTCTGCCCAGACATCCTACATGGCTATTTAAGAGGATTCCCCCACCCCTTCCTCCTACACTGGCCATCATTTTCCTCTTCTGTAACTGCAGTACAGAGTGATATGGGATTCGTGCTCCAACGGCAAGTTGCTGACTGGAAACAGGAAACGGGGAGGCTATGCAGAGTGCAACCTCTGTGACAACATGAATGTCACACCCATGTGCAGACAGGGATACTTCTCACACATGGCAATGATCAGCAGTTCCCCATTTTTCTCCTCTTCCCTCTTCTTCAGAAGGGCTTACAAAGCCCTAGAGGGGCCTAGATAGAGTTAGAAGCAGTCTTTAGAAAGGATGGCTGAGTGAGGCCTCAGTTATCATGGAACATGATTTCTTGCATAATTCTTTTAGATTTTCCCAGGCCGATAAATTTAAGACAGTAAATCTTCACATAACCAGACCATATGGCCTTAGAATAAGACATGGAGTGAATTGCAGAGCAACAGCCTGTCTTCTGCAGAATCGGATTAAGGGAATCCTTTGAGAACTATCCCATACATGCAGTCATAGGCATGGCTTTAAAAGCTGCCCTCCCTCATCCTTCCCAGAAATGCCTGATGGAATAAGAGGGTTTTTGCAACACCAGCTTCTCCTCTTTTCTCCTTCCTATTCTCAAAAGCCTTTTCTCTAAATAAAACTGAATGACTATGCCTGTCCTTCAGATTATAGTTTCAGGGGGAAGAAAATAAAAGATTGTTTAGAGTAATCACATTGATACTTGTGGAAACACCTTAGAGGAGTTGGACACATTGTCTAAATTAAGGTTCTGTCTCTGCAAGGAGAAGGACATGCTCTCACATTCACTGGGAATAAGTTTTTGCTTCCTCCAGCCAGCTCTCTGTGGTACTATTTGCTTACATCCATGCATGGCTAATGCTATACTAGCCCCTCTAGGGTAAGTTGCTGTTATATATCATGTTTAGACGTGAAGGTTTATTCCAGATGGGGAAACCAACTTAAAATGAAGTAAAAAAATCCCTTTGCTGCCTCTGCTGTGCATTTGAAGTCCTTCTTTCAGGATAGTACCAGTGGGGTGCAAGTACATTTACCTACACAGTGTGCCACCCCTTCAAAAGAGCACCCCCACATGTTGCTCCTGTTACAATCACAGTTAAAATCAAAAGGAGTTGAACTCTGCCAGTATAGGACACTGTTTTATTAGGCTTCATCTAATAAAGCATGTGTTCATAATCTTAGCCCTACAGTCCCTGGTAAAGATACTTTCATTCAGTGCAAAGGAAAAAGAGAGAAAGTTTGCTCTATTCTTCTTTCTTGGCTTCTATACCTCATTACAGATTAATTCTTGCTGCACAACGTCCATTATCACTTGCAATGAAATGGAAACCCAAGCTACTTTGCTAAATTAACAGAAAGGTTCTGTAAATATGCTGTCATGTCTTCCCATACTTCTGTGTACCCCACTGAAACACCCTTCAGAAGCACACAGAAAGTCACAACTAAGGGATAGCTCAGGGCCTTCAGATTAAAGGAAAGTAGAAAAGCAGCTGTAGATTGTTCCCTCAGTCTTCAGTGGAGAAAGAACACTATTTTCACATATCTGTACTAAGTCAAACACTGTTCTGTTCACTCCTGATGTTAATATATTAGGTGTGGAACTCACACTGCTGACCTGAAAAGGTGCTTTGATGAATGCATTGCTCTTCACTCAAGGAAGAGTCAGGCAATAAACAAATTACTGCATCCTCACTCCAGATCTACCATCTCCTCATCTTTTGTCTCACACTGTACACCAAGATTTATGGAGAAAAATTCCAGAAAAGTGAGGAAACAGAAGTGCTGTCTTTTGTTCCAGAGAAGAAAGAGTTCTGTTCTTGAATTCTCACATCAGAAAATCCCCAGCTTCTACTGTCTGTGACCTTGAGTCTGTGTGGGGAAGGCCCAGCCATAAATGAGTAGTCAGCTGATGTTTAGAATACAGCATTGGTTTGGGAATACAGGACAAATGCATTGAAAAAGTAATTTTGGATTAAAAAAATCCTGTGCCAAGGCAACAATCTCTGTTGGGATCTTCACACATACGAACTGCTTCTCACTGTTGACACTCATGTGCTGACATGCATGACAGGAATTTCTGAGTTTGTTCCCTGCTGGAACATGATCTTCATCATTAGAGACTGTTCACGTAACTAACACCTTTATTTGCAGTTTCAGGTGAGAAACTAGTAACAGTCAGACTATGGGAATGACATAACTGGCTTATTTTTGTAGAAAGTTTTTGCAGGTTGTGCAGGGAGAGGCAAGACAGCAACTTTTCCTGCAGCTGCACTTGTTCTGCAGGTAAAGAGAAGATTCTTTCTTCAGGCCTGATAGCCTGACACTGTCTTCAGACTCATTTGTAACAAAAAGAGCAGCCCACTGGTGCTGCTCTTTCTGCTTTTCACAAGTATGGTGATTTCAGAGAATTCCAACATGCTTTAAAACCAGTGGCACATCCAAGGGACTGGCTGGCCTACTGACTATGGAGGGACTGCAGCTCTGCTAACCTCAGGATTGTCTAAGAGATACAGTATTATTGTCTCCTGCCTGGGAGGCCACTGTATCCTGACAGGGGCCTCTGATAGAGAAGGGGAGAAAGATTATGCTGAGATGAGGGAGCAGGCTCAGTCTGTGCCCTCAGAAGGCTGGCGAGAGGCAGAGAGGTGAGGTGAGAAGGATCTTATTGCTCACATGTCAAAAAGGTTGTATCCGCAGGCCAGTCAGCTCCGCTCCAGAGAAGCTGTATTCAGCTCTCCTGATCCTCTGTGGCTAGTCATTGCTGTGAGAAGCCAGGCCAGCTCTTGAAAGAAGACTAGGGATGTAGTACCCAGCCACCTTCAATGACAAAAATGGAAGATAGGAAAATGAATTTCTGGATTGTTCCAGGAGGACTGAAAAGCAGCAAGATACTCCCTTAAAACTGCTGAGCAGAGTAAACCTCATCACAGGGAGAGTAACCCACTGTAAGCAGAGAGCCTTGCCAGTCTGCCAGGCCCTCTGTCTGCTAAACATCAGGGAGCTGTTTAGACCCCCACAAATACAACCAGCAACTGCAATGGCCAGTACTCAAATGCAATGCTTCTTTCACAGAAAGAGACATTTCCTGTACAGTACCTAGGAGGAAGTGCTATGAGTAACTGATATTACAGTGAGAGATAGAGAATGTGTAAGTGCTGTTCCACACTTGAACCTGTCAGGACATGAAGGCAAAGAAACAAATGAGATCTCTGATGATCACACCAACCTTTAGGCTCTCATCTCACTGAAAGGAAGGCTTGCCCCAGAGCTGCTCATGGAGCTGATGCAGGGAGTAGATGTTACTGCTTTTCTGTGTCTACTTCTTCTTCATCAAACTCCCCTCCAAGGCCTCTACAGAGATACTGTCTTCTTTAATTTACACTGCTAGAAACATCAAACCTTGACTGCAGCCATGAATCTGCTTATGAACTCTGCTGGCCACAATGCCACAGAGCTGCCTTAAAACTCTCTTAAAAATGTGAGGCATTCCAGTCATTTTAATTACTGTGTATTGCATAAGCCAGAAACCAGTTCATACAAAGGAACAACAGAAAAGTTATTTTCAATCGTTCTCATTCTGTTCTCTGCTTAGTGTGAGCCTCCAAAGCTCTGGGAACACCAGCTCTTATTACCATTTGAAGCACTTCATCTATTTGAAATCTCTTTGTTCAGTCACTTAAAGCTATTGATGCAGTTTAAAAGGATTTAAGAAAGAAAAACAAAACTTCAATTTGGAAATGGCTACAGCAGCATGAAAGCAGAGCAAGAGAAACTGAAAAACTTATTATGAACAAAAATTAGGGAAAACTAATTGCTTGGAATGAGGCACAGGCAGGTAGAGCCAAGCAAATCACATTGTGTTCTCCCTCACAGACTCTGTCAGACCATCTAATTGCAGCCTCCTGGCTTGAACCTTGCATGGTACTGAGCCCTTTGGCCCTTATCCAGAAGTGCACTTAAGCTTATATTTAACTTTGTGCATGTAAATGGTCCTGTTGACTTCAGTAGAGCATTTTGTGTGCTTAAAGTTGAACATGTGCCTTAGTGTTTTGCTGGATTAGGGCCAAAGAGTGCAGTCACGTGCAAGAAACATTTTCAGCTTGATAAGGCTGTTAAAAGATATTCCCTGGTTGCCCTTCCACAGCTGATGCAACATCACAGTCTGATTGGAGGATCCCTGCGCTACCAAGAAGGTGACTTCATACCCTACAATCCTTTATAATATAACACTCCTGGTGACACATGGTGCCTATGGTCTGCTCCCACCGGGTGTTCCTGATAAGCACAATCTGTAAAGGATCCTTGAAGATGTATAGTTAGAGCTGATGAAGGTTTAATGGTGTACTTCTAACTAAAAGCTTGGAAATGGGATAGAATGTTACCTATGTCTGGCTTGCAGACAGGAAGGTGGCATAATTCCTTTGCAACCTCGAAGTAAGAGATCAAACGACTTTTTTTCATATGTATTTATAGAATCAAGGGCATTTTTAAGAAGAGTCTTCTTATTCTAAGCAGCATATGAAGTTCACTGATACAAGGGAGGAATTAATAGAGGAGGATTTTTAAAATCTTTTTCACACTTGTAAATTATAGCAAGTATAAACATTTTCAACAACAGTCTTCTCAAAGGATCATGTCAAAAAAAAAAAAAAAAGGCATTCAAAAAAGAAACAGATAATCAGGAAATACAAGAATCTTTTTCTAATGCAGTGTGTGACCACTCTGTACTGACCTACAAGATGGCATGAGTGTGCTGTAAAAAAAAAGACATCAGATAGCTCTAAAACCACCTATCCTTTCCCACCTGCTGTATAATAGCAGAAAAACAATGATATCTCCTAGAGAGTGTGATGCTGAGCTTGTATAAAAGATAAGAGGATTGTCAACTTCAAGAGTAGTTTTTAGGACAAGAGAAGGCTTTTGAGCAACTTGGCAGCTGGACAATTTAGAATGCTAATGGCAGGACTCCACACTCATGAATTAAGACAAGTTAAAATGGAAAAATACCCATAATTCAGAATCTTTTAAAATTAATATATTGTTAAGGAGGTGGCAGAACGCTTTGGACTGCAGGCTGGAGTCTCCTGACTTCATTCATGACATGCTCAGTTTAAGCCAGCTGAGGTCTGGTGATGAGTTGGAGTGTTTTCAGCCACTACATGTGTCAAGTTTTGGGTTTTTTTATTTTTCTTTTTGGCCAGCAGTTTGAAGAAGCCCTTGTGTATTACTTACATTCGGATGTTTTTGTCAGTTCTGAAGCAGTTGACATAGCTCGCAATGAAATGTGATCAGAGGGGAAGTGAATATGCCTTTAATTCATTTACAGCAACACCTTATGTCTCTTGAAGGAATATCCCAAAGTGTTTTTTGGTCCTTTCCAGCCACAGGCAGGACTTGTGGAAAGAAAAAGATATTGTTAATATGTTCCTGATGATATAAACTGCAGTGAGTATCTATGGAAGCAGAAGTGGTTCACTCTCCTGAAATTTAACAAAGACACCCAGCTTGACATAGTTGCTTTTCCAAAGAGTCGGTTCTTTAGATATTGCAAGGAACCTAGCTTCATCCATAAAAACGCACCCATCTCTTGCAGCGCAGTGCCCCCTAGCACTGTCTCTACACATTCATTCAGGATGGAGGGAAGAAGGCCACTTTGCTCAGTCAACAACACCCGCAAGACATGGTTTTCCCTGGGAATTTTCACACCAACTATTGACCCAGCCCAGTCATGCTTAGCTTGTGGGATTCGACAAGATCACTTTCTACAACAACAAAAAAACTGAAAGTGCCAGACACAGCTCATTTTTCTTCCGTGTTACTCTGCTGAGGTTGGTAGAATTGTTCCTTGTTTACACCCAGTGAGACTGAAATGACAGTTCAATCTGATGGATTTAACTTCAGCTGTAGTACCTTGAGCAGACATCCCAAGTACCTAAGGAGTTTTTTGCATAAGTTTTCTCATATAGCAATTTGGAGATGAATGATTCAGACACTAATGTGTCTCAATTGAATGTCCTGTTTAATATCCTTCTTCATATGTACTCATAGGATCTGTTAGCACCTCAACACCATCTAATTTTTTCAGTGTGTCCACTAATACACATTCCTGAGAATATTCCATCACTATTATCCCCATTACACAGACTGTAATTTGAAGCACAGTAAGGCAAAGCTGTCACACCTGTGTTTCCCACTGTTGGCATTATAACCTTGATCTCTACAAGTAACACCTAACTCGAAGCTTTTGTGTACTGATGTTCTGAATAAAAGCCTGTGTTTCTATAAGACTGGAATTTTTATTTTCATGTGGACAGTATGATTAAAGAAAAGGTGTAAGCAGGTTGTGCTTTGCCCAGATGAAGCAGAATCATAAATCTAAAGACTTAGCTGATTATTTAGAAATTTAGGACAGCTGGTTCCCAGCCTTTAATACCAGCATAATTTATAACTAGACACGCTTAAGTCTTGTAAACCCCATGGAAAGTACTCTGACATTATACACACTGTTTTGATACTGTGAGTAATCACCCCTCAGTCCCCTTTGCAGGTTAATAAAGCTGTCTGTATCTGCAGCTGGCAATCTCCTTCCTTACAGTCCCAGCTCTTCTATAACATCTACATTTCTACAGCTGATAGAAATTTATGGTTCAAAAAGGGAGTATGTGAAAACAAAACAAACAGGACTTTTCTATAAATTCCACTAAAGTTGCTCTACTAAAATATAATTTGAGATTAAATGTTAGGAGTGCTTTTTCCAGCTTGGCTTTAGCAGTTTATGACCCCTTTCAGACTGAAAGCCCTGAGAAGGGCAAGCGATGAGGGGTGGTGGTGGTGTGACAGAAGGAGCATTTGAGCCAGATTAAAAACCACAGGATGAAATACTGGTTTACAGTTCAGCTAGGTCATGTCTTTCCTTTCCTTCATCCTCTTTTCACTGCCTATTGAAAGAGGAAAATAAGCATCACTCCACATTCCTCTTGCATTTTCAGATCGCTTTCTGAAAGCCCTTTAGAATACTCTTTCACCTCCTCTGGTTTAAAATCAGTTTGCAGACAGCCGAGATGGTTTCGAGGAAAACAGGCCAAACGTTCCAAGAGAACGACAAACCCCGCCTGTTTTCCATGTGCCTCTTCGCACCCTGAGGTGAGGAGCGGGGCGGCCGAGGGGAGACAGGTCCTGACGGGGTGGCAGGGGACTCCTCAGGACCGGGCCAGACCCGGCCGCGGGACGGACGGACGCTCGCCGATCCGTCAGAGGGGCAACTACTTCTTACGAGTTTGAAAACAGCCCCTCGCGCCCAGCGGCGGGAGGAGGACGCAGGCTGGGGCGGGCGGTGGAGAGATGCACCCCCAGCCAACAAAGCGTCCCACAACCGCCCATCCCCGCACTATTCCCTATAAGGCGCTGAAGCGGCAGCGAGACCCCGCC
>NW_020799091.1:128705457-128721519 GCF_003259725.1 Athene cunicularia
CTGATAGAAATTGCCGTGCCGTGCCGTGCCGTGCCGTGCCGTGCCGTGCCGTGCGTGAAGGCGGCGCTGCCGGCTGTTAGGAAGTGAGGATAAAGTCAGGCGAACACGATAGCGGCTGTTCTTCTGCTCCGTAGAAGTGAGGAGGCACCTCGGGGGTAACATGATGGCGTGGCTGAGCTTTCTGGTCATGTTCCTCTGCAGCTGGAGCCTGCGGGACTCGGTGGTGGAGGCTTGCACTTGCGTCCCCATCCACCCGCAGGACGCTTTCTGCAACTCCGACATCGGTAAGTGCCGCAGGCCGGCGGCGCCTCCTTGCCCCTCGGCTGCCCCGGGTGAGGTGCTTTCGGGGGGGGAGCCGTGCACCTGCCTGCCTCTCTAGAGAGTCCTGCGGAACCCCGAAGGGGTGCGGGCAGCAGCCAGGCTGTCACTATAAGTAAGCCTTTGTCCTGCGAGTCACCCAGTGAAAGTAGAGGTGGGGTGAGTTAAACCTGTGAGAGGTGACCTGGCCCTTCAAGACAGGTTATGACTGTAACGCTTGAGTTACTGAGAGGTGGGTGGTGGTGGACGCCCTCCCCCAGCCCTCCTGAGGTGTGGTGAGGAGTGAGGTGTGCTCCAGCAGCAGGCCCTGTCCAACAACAGGCAGCCTCTCCAAGAAATACTATAAAGAAATCAGTAAGAGTGACTTGTTTCTTACAGCAAGACAAAATCACAGTTGGGGTTGTGGGCAGCCAAAATTTCCTCCACAACCTGGTGATAAATAATAGGAGGCAGGATTAGGATGAGTTCTCTCAAGGCAGGAAACTGTCCGTGATGGTTGGTGTTGGAAAGTGCAGCTCACAGAGGCTTGTCGTGCTGCACCAGTAACTTCAGGAAGGGCTGGAGAAGCACGTAACAAGTGCCTCCACGCTTTCTACGTGCTTGTGATCTTTGCAGCTGTGGGAGGTGTGCGAACGTGTACGCTTTTTGGAAAGCTGAAATGCTTTTACGGGATCCTGGGTGATGTTCTTCGCTATGGGTTTTAGCATCCCTAGGGGCCTTTACTACACTAACTTTAGAGCACCCAGAATCTCTGAGGAGGAGGTAATGGACACTCTGGTCTCAAGTCCTTTGGTTTGTTTGTAGCCAAGGGTGATTAAACAAATACAGTTGCTGCTTGGTAAGTATCCCGTGACAAAATATATGAAATCAATTAGTGGTGTTCTTTGAGTTAATACTGGACACATGTCCACATAAGAGTAAATACAGGCTGTCACTTCAGCAGTTGTGAGTGGACTGCATGAGTGAAATCTTCTTGCACCTCTGTAGATTGTCTTAGTAGCACAATGTAAAAGGACTTTGTAGTGCTGGTACCCACACAGTACTGACTCCAAGTGGAGCCTGGAAAGAAATCCTGGCAACTGCTCTGGAAGTCAAACAGAAAATAATTCTTGCTGCAGCAGCACACCCATTTTCTATGAACCCTGCCAGTGGCTCTTTCAAGTAAGCTAAGCTTACTGGCAAAAAAAAAAAAAAAATCTCTTGCCTTTAACTCTTCTACAGAAACTGCAGTTATGTCTGGTTATTCATGTCTAGTTTATATAGTGTATCTGCTCTTGAATGCAAAAAAAAAAAAACATTACATGTTAAAAGTGCTGGGAAGGTTACAGTTTGCTTCAGTGACTGTAGCCTGGAAAATACTTATAAAATAGTTTTATACTGGGGAATTCTTCCAGGAAACTGCAATATTCAAAGTTCTGTTGCCATTTTCATAGTTTGGATTAACAAGTGTGGCACTTAAATGGCAACTGCCAGGGAGATTGTCCTTTCTGTGAAAGTGAGACTGGGAAACCGTTTTTCTACAACTAAAGCTGGTGACAGCATGTGGCCTTCATTAGCTGCATTTGGGGAGAAGGTCTACTTTCTTGCTCCAGTTAAGTCATGTTATACTAGATTAAGGCAGTTTTCAGTTTAATTCAACCTCTTAAAATGGTATTAAAAATTTTTTTGTTATGAAGACACACTGACTGTATTTTTACTAGATGCGTAAGTGACTAGGGGTAGGGTAAACTATGAAGTTACGTGAAAGTGCTTCTAGACTTTAGGGCACAAAGTTTTTCTGTTTTCTACTCTGATTTCTGGCTGACTTCAAAGTCGGCTTCTTCAGCTCTCCTTTCTCTCTTCTGGACTCTTCATTATATCATGCCTTGGCTTTGCTCTGGAACATGGTAGTCCAAAAAGTTGCTGTCAATGGAGCTGTCAAGCCTTCAGACATCACGCAGTGCAGAGGAGGAGAAGCACAAGGGGAAAGTGCAACTCATTCTAGTAATGACTTAAATGCAAGTTTGGTTAAGATAGCAGCTCTGTGTGATGGGTTGAACATTTGCTAGAACTGTCTGGAAAATGTGGTGTTTCTAAAAGCTGATTTTAGTAAATGCTGTCATGTTCTTCATGTGCTGAAAAGGCAAAAAGCACACTAAAGCTTTCTGGCTTTGGAGGAGTTAATCATCTCCATGGAAACTGATGGCAGTGTACTAATGCAGTGTTTAGACAGACTAAACTACACACTGGGTTATAAAATACATTGTGGGGAAGAAAGGGACTTGGCAGCAAGTTTTTATTGCTCTTGAAACTCCTGACAACATATCATCTCAAAAGGGAGGAGTCAATGCAGTAAGGGCTAGAGCAAAAGAGCTTTTTGAAAATAGCTCCTAAACCAATCTAAGAAATTAACTAGCTAGGTGGCAGCCTAGGAGAGGCTATTCTTCAGAAGCACTGAATTTTTGAAGGAGAAAATACCTAGTTTAGGAGTGTAATGCAAACTCTTACTGTTGGTCTTTCATGCCTAGCCAGTGAAGTCGTCCTCTCACGTTTATTTTTTCTCTCCTTTAATCTGTTTTCACTAGACATTTAATTTTTGATCTTCCTGTGGCTCAGTTCTGATATAGCCTCCCAGCTCCGCAGTCATTAGAAGGTTTTAATCTTTACAGAAACAGATGGTGAGATGCCCACTGGAAAGGGCAGGATTTCAATATGTACATCCTTTGAAAGCGAAGGTTGTGGTCTTCTAAAGGAAGCTTGGAGTCTGTACACAACGATATTTTTTTTTTTTCTTTATTATGAAAAGGAAGGGGGTGGGGGTGGGAAGAGGAACTACTGCCAGAGTGGCCACAAGGGGTCTTTTCACTCAGCCTGAGTGTTCCCACAATGATGAATGGAGCAAAAGTGAAGAGATGTGTCTGATCTGGCCCTCTGAGGTTAATCAATAATAAAATTGCCCGTTTAACTCTTGTCTGTCTTTCTTTAACCGGATTGATAAGTGCCAGAACAGGCAATACAATAATTAGACAAACAGCAAGACAAACAGCAACTGCTATGACTTGCCATGTGAACTTTGCTTCCTCCAATCCTAGCCCCTGCCTATGACCCCTTCCAGATGTGAATATTTTTGTTTTGTTTGAATTAAGAGACCTTTTGAGAGAACAGACACCAGGCATGCTTTGTTCCATTGTGACAAAGTTGTGACATTTCCAGCTGGACATAGCTGACATGAAAAAGGCTTGTTTGTACTTTTTTTTGCAGGAGCAGCAGGAACTTTTGAGCTTGGCTGCTGAATGTTGCATTCACAGGTTAGGAAAAACACCTCCTGCCTGGCTCCCTCTGCCCCACCTCCCCTGAAGGGAAAAAAAAAAAAAAAAAAGTCTACTAGTGATAAAGAAAGTACTTCATCTACTCCACACCTATCTCACTTTCATCTCTTGCATATACTTCAGAAAAGAGCTATGGCACTACTAGCTGTCTCTTACCCCAGTTCAAACGAGCTGAAAATAGCATTCTGTAGTTTCTATAGTTTGTTTTAGGGGAAGAAATACCTGTTTCATAAAGAACGCTGGTGGGTAGTGCCCCTCTCCGTTCTAAATAACCTCACTCTCGATGAGTTGGAGTTATCAGGCTTTGGGGAGATGACCATAAGCTCTTGGATTACTTTGGTGCTAAGGAAGCCATTCATTTCTCCACCCTGCCATACCTATAGCACTGTGTTCACAACACCTGCAGTGGCTAGCCTATTTGAACTGAGAATGTGATAAGAGAAGAGCAAGAAACATCAAAGAAGGAAGAAGCTCATGAATTTGTTTGGCCCAGATTCTAACTGAAAACCTGCCTTGTTTCTTTCACTGGTTTTCTTGAATTGATTATTTCACCTTCTCACTAATAAGCTAGAAGAGATGCAGTACAGCTTGATCAAACACGAGATTTTGAACATGCTTTCTTTGCCTTAAAATAGACTCCATAGTGAGGTCATATGTGATGCCTTATCCTTTAAAGCAGATAAGTAAGGTCTACTAAACTAATTTAAAAGTTAAAAAACCCAGCTCCAAGTAATTATTATATGAATCTTTTCACTTGAGAAGAATTTAAAACATTTTTTGCGTTACATGTCATGATAATGCTTGCAAAAATGTATCAACTTTGAAATCAGACTTTTGTTGAAGTAATGGTATGGTTTCATTTTTAGACTGGACTCCCTTTGAGGCATTATAGAAGCAGAAAATCTGCGAGGCATCCTGTAAAGCTTAAAAAAAAAAGGAAAAAAAAAAAAAGAAAAAAAAAAGTATTGTTAATTCCATTTTACATGAGAAGAAATTCAGGAGATTGTTTATCTTTTATGGAAATCCAATGTTCATGGTAAAAACTGGTGAAAGAGGGTGTTCCTTGTGCCTGGTCATATCTTCTGACAGAAGGATGGTCATTTTAAAATGAATTGTCCTATTTAATAGAAGTGAAAATAGAAGTGGCTTGTTTGATGTTTTGTTGATGATTTGAAGTTAAAGTCCATAGCAGAATACAGAGATCACCTTGTAGGATCTGGAGTTTGTCACTTCTCCAAATGTACATATTAAAAAGAATAATGTGGAAATTACTGTTTGGAAGATGCAGTGCAGAACTGGTATCTTGTTACTTTTGCATATGCTTACTCCAGATTTCCTGCAGGAGTACTCCAGCAAGACCTTTGAGGCAGCAGAGATAGATGTTCTAACCTTGAGCCTTAGAGCTTCTTGCTTTATGTAGACATTTGTTTAATTGTTATTTTCACTGATTTCTTACCTGTTCTTGAGAACTCTCCACCTGTCAACTGCTCCTCTAATCTTCCTGGGAAGAAGTGGGCTGGTGGGAACATAGTTATGTACAGCCATATGCAGTACTAGCATTTTGTAGTTTAGCAAAAGCTTTCGTCTGTGGTTGGAAAGGGCCTGCTTTGCTCACGTCTGTCTTTCAGCATGAGCAGGTTTCACTGTTTGACCATAAGAGAAGTGGCACAAGGTGACACATTTGTTCTCAGCTTCATCAGTGGACTTCACATTTTCTAAGACACTGAATACAGTTAGTCCTGCCCTTTCAGAGTCTTGTAGATGCTGGATTGGTGACTGATGAAGTGGAACTCTACTCATGCATAATCTCACTGAGAGTCATGGTGGGCAAGGCCAGGAGTCTTTAGTAGGAGCACTCAGTGAGTCACCTTGGCCTTAACTGGCTGTTAAAGCTACTGAGATGAAAACTTAGTTTTTAAATGTAACAGTGTTGTCTGGGGTCATATTTATTTTTCCTCACAGCTCCAATACCATGTGTTGCTCTTATGTAGCCCAACGAAGCACACATCAGTGAAGAAAGGTCTGCACAGCAGGTCAATAAATGAAACTTCCACTGGATGCTCTCTGGAAGTTCCTAAGAACTAGCAAACCTGAGAGGATCACTTGGTTTGAGTTAGCAGGCAAGACCAGGCATGCTGTGCTTGACAACTCTGAACCAGATGAACCTGAGGGACTAATTTAAGTCCAAATAATGTCTGCAGTGCATGTGGTTGAGTTTTCTTTAATTATGAGATTAATTTTTTTTTTTTTTTCAGTCAAGATGAAGAGGCTTTTGCTCTGATGCACTGCTTATTGCTCTAGACTTTCAGGGTATGATTCTGTCTTTCACATGTTATAAATTGGAAGCAACTTGAATGGTACTGGTGAAATGATAGTGTAAAAGATAGGAAAATTGTGCCTTCAAGCACTAATTAGTTAAGCAAATGCAGAGCTGATTAAACTTAAAGGCCTACTGTAGCTCAACTAAACCTCTGAAGAACCTCCACATGTGACCCTTGAAACTTTACTGGTGTAACTTTATTGGACTGTTACTTCTCTCTAAGCTAAATACCCCTTACACAGACTTCTCTAAGACAAGGTTGATCAGAGCAGCTGACTACATTTGGAAATTTTGGAAGACTGTCTTAACTCTTGTTCAGCTTTGTGGCACTGAACGCTTGTTGCAAATAGCAGAGCTGAAGGTCAGCCTTTTGTAACCCTCTGTGTCTGAGTACTTGGGGCACAGAGGAGGGAGACACACTGCTGGGGCTTTATTAAAACCAGAGCTCTTCCTCTAGAGCAGATACTGAAAGAAGATGCCAAAATTACCAGTGATCTGCCCACTGGTGACTGCTACCAATGTTATTTGTACTAGGCTGGTGCTGGGCCTGAGGTAAATGAGACAAAGGTGGGTTAAATGGATTTATACCCTCTTACACTAGATCTAAAATTTGGCCCAGTTATCAATATGGAAAGGAAATACTGCCCCAGCCTCCTAACTTGTGTAAAGCAGGTGCAGTGCCACTAGTCTCAGAAGTATTTCACCATCTTGTGTAAGAGTTGACTTAACAGTTTCAGGTTTCTAAGAGGAATGTTACAAACACTAGAAAGTTTAAAATGATTGTTAAAAAGTTAACCTTCTACTGTAATGTGAAGTAGTTCCCTTCAGTGAGTGAAGATTTAGTGATTAACTGAGTGTCTAGTAACACAAAAATGCAAGTAGTTTTACACAACCCTGATTATTTTATTTATTCAATATTGCTGCCAGCTAGAAAAGATTCTGGGAGTCTTTTGGAAACAAGATAGAAGTCTTGAGTTGGGTGCTGCAAAAATAAATGTTGACTATGAATAGTCCAAATTCCTGCTAGTGTTTATATAATATCTTTCTGAAGGGCAATTTCAGCCCTTAGAAACTGTATCCAGACAATAAAACTCAAGTTAAATAGCAGAGGCACCCATATGCAAAAAATAACATCAAACTTCATCAAGTATCTTATTTTAGGAAGAAAGAAGGTGATTGGGGAGCCCTTCTGGAAATAAAATATGCCAGGAATCAGCAGAGAGCAGCGCTTGGGGAAAATGCCAGGGGGGCTATTGTCAGCTCAGGGATAAGGTCTTGGGTTGTGCTAGTGGGGAACTAGTGGTCTGTGTCAGTGGGCTCAGCTCTGAAAAATTCTGTCTATTACAGGTGGAGGATGAGGATGATCACAGCAATAAGCTCAACAGGAAACTTGTAATGGGAGAGGGAATTTAGGAGCTGTAGGAGTGTCAAAGGCCCTTCAAAGACTAGCCTCTGAATATAAGGAGGAGAGAAGGATTATTGGAGAAGGGAGAGAAGCTGCATGGAAGCATTGATGAAGGACTAAATACAGGCTGATCAAGCTAAGAAGAATCATTAGCTGCAACACATGATAGGCTGAGACTGCAGGGCATGTCCAAGGTGGATCTAATCCATCCAGGAGAGTGAATGAGTACTGTGACTTCAGGGAACACATAAATAGGAGAACCCACATAAAAGAATCTAGTGCTCTACTGATTGATCTCTAACAGCCTGTAGCATGTTTATTTCTGACTGGCAATCAAGACTTAGGCTTTGAAAAAACCTGGCTGGGTGGACTGACAATGGACTGAGCACATGCACTTTACTCTATATGGACTCTAGCCAAGCTGTTGCCTTCCTCCATTTAGATGAATGCAAAGTTCTTTCAAATAGTCCTTCAAAAAGTGCAAGTTGCATGGATATGTGTGTGTAGGGCTTGGGCTCCTTTTATTTTCGCCAGGTCAGTTGTAAGAAAAATACAGCCTAGCTGGAAAATTATGTATCTTGTGCAGCAGGAGACACAAATTAAGTCAGATGTAACATGTTGTCTAAAGGTACTTTTGATATACATGATGTAGTAACCTGACCCACTGCAGTCAGGAGATAAAAGGAGAGTGTGCAAACAGCAGAACCAATACATATTTGTTACTGATTCTGGACAAAAATACACTAATAAAAAAATCCATAATCTTCCTTAGTTATCCATCTGTTGTTAAAGTGTCAGAGCATTGTATTCCTTCTGGTTCTTAAAGAGTTTAGAACTAGTTTATCGGGGAGATAAAGAAAGGTCTGTGAAAGGGCTCAAGGATGAAAACGAGACACCATAGACTTTTTCCTTCATAATTCCTTGACTTTGATATGGAAAGGCCCAGGTTTCCACCTTCATGATCACTACAAAGTGATCTGCAAAGCAGACAGATATAAATTGCACCAGATTTGCACAATGATTGCACAGATAGTCATGGCTACACCAGATGCAACATCATGAAGGTAACCCATTATTACTTCTTGCTCCCTGGTGGTTTATTCAAAAAAATAAATCCCACAATAACAGGAGTACTTCTGTTCTACAGGGCCATTTTCAAAGTGACCCAAGCTTCTGCTGGCCTGGACTGAAGGACATGAATTTTAACTCCCTCATGCTGTATTGTAATTACAGTATGGGGAGTTAAACATCTGTTTCCTTTTCTCCATGTTTTCTTAAATATTAGATGTTACTGCAGTGCAGCCTGCAGAGGCCTGCTGGCATTATGTTAGCCTGTTAATTTTCTATAGAATAATATTGTAGCATTTGCTCAGACAAGTTCAGTGTCTCAGGCTCAAGTGAATACGTGAACAAGCAAAGATCTTGCTCCTCTGATGTTTAATCAGCTCTCTCAAATTTCTTGAATCAGCTGTAAATAGGAAGGTCTCCACCTAGTGAGCAGGTTTTGGTGTTGGTCTCCAAACAGTTAAAATATAAGGGAAAAAATGTGCTTGCTTGTACCAAGACAGGAAAAACCACAGAATGGAAAACTTCCACTTGACTTTGAAAGACAGGAAATGGCTGATGTTGGAAAGGCAACAGGTAGAAGAGAGAGCCAGAGGATATCTGTAGAAGACCAGCTGTTCCTCAGACACTTCTCCTTCAGCTCTGTATTCTTTTGGGGGAAGGAGTTCCAGTCTGGCCCCACTGTTCCAAGCCCTTTATACACTTTCTGAACACCCACGCCAGTTTCCTACTTCCTGCCTCTTCTGACACAGCTATAAATATCCTGACTTTCATAGGTCTAGAGAAATGCACATTGTACATTAAATGGGATTGAAATGACAGTATCAAAACAGCCATTAGACCAGGTCTTGTGAGGTGCATGATTGCTGGGTGCTCTGCTTTAACTTGTAAAGTGTGAGGTTGCTGGGTCCCCTGTTTTACATTTCCCTGGGAAAATGGAGGGAGTCCTTTAAGAGTGAAACAGTCTCCCTGTTTATCATACTCACCTCTGGGGTCTGTTTTAAAGTAAACAATTTCCTCAAATAAATAATATACTACATATGGCATAGAGCTAAAAGATGAAAAATTTCTGGTATTTGGGAGAAGGGAGAGTGGGGAAAAGAGATTTAGGAAGGAACAGGAGATGCTAGTTGAGGGATGACACTACATGAAAAAGTATAGCACTTGCAATAATGAATACTTTAAATGAATTAGTGAAGAGGATCAGTCCAAAAGGAAATAAAACAGCAAAGTGACCCCTGGGGCACTTAAGTAGCCATCATGTACAGTACTGCAATAACCACAAAATACAGGGTCCTCCCTTAGCATCCCACAGGGCAAAAATCAAACCCAGAGAAGCGTGGGAAGACAAGAGCAGCACTATTGCGAAGAATTGTACTGTTGGTAAGGGCAGGATGAGTTCTGAAATCCTTTGTTTTACTTCTCTAAATACAAAGAGCAGCACCTGTCCCTTTTTTTTTTTTTTTTTTTTTTTTTTTTTTTTTTTTTTTTTTTTTTTTTTTCCAAGGGTGTGGGGGATTAAGGATTTATTTGGTTATTTCCTTAGAGGATCATGATAAAAAAGAGACTTAAATGTCTGTTTCCACCTTCTCTGCACACAGTATATCTTCAATAGCATTAAGCAGCTGTCCTGCTTTTCCCCCACTGTGTAACAGTTTGTGGCTTTATAAAGAAGCAGAGAAAGAGGATTCTGCAATATCAGATAGAACTCCTAGGTGGCACTTTTAGAGACCCCGAATTATCACAGGAAGGTTTTAATGGAGCATTACCCAATCAGAGGAAAGCTCAACTAGAACAGTTGGCAAACAGCCAGTGACCCTTATCAGCATGTTCCCTTTAACAGCTTTACTTTGGAACAAGCACCCTGCAGCAGAACCTGTGATAGTGAGTCATATGCATCATCCAGCTAGGCTGGAGTTCTGATGCTGATAAAATACACCTCCCAGAAGCCTAATGTGGCATAGCCTGGCTTTTGCATAGCCCCCTTCTGTGCCTGTCATCCTAATTTCTCGTAGTTTGAGATTGACTTAAACCCTGCAGTTTTAAGTTGCTTCCAAAATTCTTTAAAGGCATTTGTTATTTTTAACTATGGAATCTATTTTTGTTACCAGTATGCATGTCTAATTACCCCCCACATGCATTCTAAATTGCAGCTATCTCTTGAGTTTCCCAATGTATTCTGGTTTGCTCTTTTTCTGTTTGACTGGGAGGCCAACAGGACAGGAATAATGTATTTACTCATATTTTGTCTGAGAATTCTCCTGATGACAAATAATTATGGGACTATAAAGCTAGGATTAATATATCCTTGCGTTACAGAGCCTACATCCCTTTGTGTTGTGTGATTTAGCAGGAGCCTGCTGGAGTAGCACTGCCAGCTTGATCCCGAGGAGACTTGTACTTTCCAACAGACTCACACTTTTGAAAAAACAGGAAGCAAGGTGGGGAGCAGGTCTTTGCTGGCGTTCATTACAGTGTCATGTTTAAATTGGTTGAAGAAACAGTGTAGCTTGAAAGAATCAGACAGCACCTGTGTATTTGGCTGGATGGGAAACAAGACTTTCACAAGTACCAGGAATTTTTCAAGCTGGTAGGTACCTTCCTGTCAGTGCAAGATCTCATGTTTAGTTTGATTTTTTTTTTTTTTTTTTTTTTTTTTTTTTTTTTTCTGTATGCCATTCTCTCATACTGATTTCCTCTAGTACTAATGGCTGTTGGAAGAGGTAGGGTAAAGGAAGGCACTGGTTCGTTCTTTCCCTCCTGTCTCAGAAACTGTTTTCCTGTTTGTTGTTTATGCAGTATGACAGCTTGGGCCATTGATGTAAACCTTGTCCTTTGTGCCGTTCAAAGCTCCCCTCTTCTGAATTTGACAACATTGCCTACATGCATCCTGACCAGGCTGCCTTTTTAACAGAAGGACAGGAGGGTAGACAGAATGGGATCCTAGGGTGACTGTTGTCTTGGCACACCTGGAAGTTCACATTTTTTGTGCAGGCTCTATATTTTTTCACCAAGCTATTATAAAGTGAGCACATGGCAGAGTTCCTTCTGGCATATATTCTTTAATATATATGTGGGCCAACAAAGAAAGATCGACCACAGTTATTATTGAAATATTATTGCGATGGTGCTTTGAGGCAGCACCACCAAGTTACACCATAGAAAAATATGTAAAAGGCAGTTTTTGTTCCAGAAGTTACTTAGAATCCTGAATGTGAGACAAATAATTCAAAGTAGTTTTCTAAGAAGAGCTGCTTAGCCCACTTGGAATTCATTCTCTGGTGAAATCCATCAGAGCTTGCAGCAGCCATCTTAACATGGGCAATTACAACCAAAATGCTGATAGGTGTTGTTTTCCCACTGAATTTGGGACTATATATCTTTATTTTTTCCTCATTCCTGAAGATGAGAACATCTTCACTAGAGTTGCTGGAACAGCTGTATTGTCATAAACATACTGAAATTCGGTATTGTGGACAACCAGTGTACATGGGAGTCAACAGAGCTATAATGGTTACAATTTAAAAACAAATCTTGTTTCCACATTCTCAGAGTAATTTCCCTTGGCAAAGATTGAGAACTGAATAGACCTATACACTCATGAGCTAGCTACATTATTGCCTGTCAACTTAAGAGCAAGCAGGATGTGTGTTCCTTTTACTCAGAAAAGGAAAACTATATTTTGGTGAGATTTCACTATGATGATTGTGGTTTCAGTCCCATTTTGATTTTAGAATGTATTGGCAGCCAAGCTACAGCTGACAGGACTAGGCAACACCACTCTACTTTCTGTATAAGCAGTAATGTTTCAACTATTCAAGGTTGTATTTCTTCCCTGCCCTGTTTGGAAGGTGGCAGGGGGAATCCTTACTTGTCTTAGTTTTTACTAAAATCCCTTACTGAAAAATGTTACTGCAAACTGTCAATGAGAACATAATCTGTGGCTGTTTTGCATAGTTGAATAATTTGTTGGTTTTGTTTTTAAGCCAACTTCTGACTCTATGAGGCTAGCACTGCTCCAAACCTTATTAATAGCAGTTCTTGTCATTTTAGAGCTTTTATCTTTCATTATTATTCATACATGCTCATTTCTGGATTTGCTAATACACACTTGCACCTCATCAGCTTCCTTACTTGTGGCAGGAAACAGTGTGCACCAATAGCCTGGTTTTGTTGACTGGGGTTTCACTTATTCCACAAAATATTATAAAAGAACATAAAGCTATACAATGGTAAGCCACACCTCTGATTTTTTTTGGGGGGGAAAGAAGACGTGTAGCTAGTCTCCATTGGTATATTAAGTGTGAAATTAGGCAGTTCCAAGGGTATGAACAACTTCTATTCAGAGGAAGTACCTTTGTGCTTCTGTCTTCCGAGCCCAGTAAGGCTACTAAAAATCCAGGCTTAGACGTGTGCCTCGTGTGTGTACATCTTCCAGTTCAGTGATGACCCTGAAGACTTCTTGAACTTCTAATGACAATGCAGCTGTGTTCATGGTGCTTATTATCCCAAAAGCTGATTCCTCCTTCCCCCCCTCACCCCACCCCTCGTTCTCCATTCTGTGAATGAGATGTGAAAACAAGATTACTTTTTCCGTGCCCTCATGGCTGGCTGAGCCTGGCAGCAGTGACCCTGCTTTAGTAGAACTGAAAGAGCTGCTACGCAATGTCCCATACTCCTTTTTAATGGGTTATTAAAATTCCAACTTTCCCCCTTCAGTCCTGTTACAGTTTGGAGTGAAGGCACTTAGGGGAAAACAGCTGCAGGAATGACTTTCCCTTTTTTCCTTTGGAAAGGCAGAGACAGCTGTTCAGTTCATAAGTATAGGGATTCCACCACTACTTATTTAGGGCCTGATCCTGCTCCAGCTAAAATCAGTGGAAGGATTCCCATTGGGTTCAACAGGCAGTTGAAGAAAGTCGTCTGCAGTCAAACACTACTTGCTTCAAAATGCTGGAAACAGATAGAAAGGAAAAAGAGAGTAGGAAGGCATTTGTCACAGAGTTGACTTGCTGACGTGCCTGCAGTCTCAAAGTACAAGCACTCTGGCCAATGTTTTACTTGAGGAACAAGTTAAAGTAGTGTGTTTGTGGTATCCTAAGTCACTTTTTAAAGACAGCTCTAGTGTTTCTATGTTCATTTACAGTTTGCAGTGTTGACAGACTTTTATTGGCAGTGACTGGTCTCTGATGTTGAATGCGTATTTTAGTTTACATACTCTTTGAGATCGTAGGGGATAATGGCTTACTTTTTTTAAAAATTATGCCAGTTTTCAGCACCTGCAGCTTTAATTCATCTAAATTTACTTGCTGCTTCTGAAAAATGAGGGGAAAAATGGAGTTTATTCTTGCTTGTGTCATTAGAGCTTGTTGTTGTTGCCTCTGATTTATACAGTGAAAGAGGATTCTAGAAACTTCCTGGAGAGGGTCAGAATTTCTGTTCCATAGAGAATTTTGAAAAGGTGGAAATTTATTCAGTCTGAAATGTGAGGAGAAAATAAAAATATCAGAGTCGTCAGCATGGAATTTTCTGGAAAAAGTGATTCTGATGCATCTGAGTCTGATGTTTTGATGGGTTAGTTAAAAATGGCCATTTTGAATGAAGGTGTCATTTCACATCAACATTTAGACTTCAATTACTGTTGAAGCGAAATGCTGATTCAGGATGAAGAATGAAAAACAATTTTGCTGAAGTTGATACTTTTCCTTAGAAATTTGTGACTTTTAAGTAAAACCATGTTTCCTGACAGGAAAAATAATTTCTGGAAATGTTTCTACCAGTCCTATCCCTGATGGTTTAACAGTAACAGCCTCCCCTTCTGGAAGTGCTGATCTTGATCAGGTTATGTCTTACCTCTCAAGCTGGGAGAGATTCCTATTCATTAGTCCTCTGGGATTTACAGTTAGCTCTTTCTGAATGCTGAGAATACCCTTTAAAACTCAAAATCTTTTGCTTGCTGCAGTCCTTGACAACTCTCTTTGGGTTTGCTGCATTAATGAACAAACAAGTTTGTGATTGTGCTGCTACCAGTGGACTGGGAGGAGGTATTTCCCTTGTGTTTCTAATAGTTCCCTCCCTGTCAATGTTTAAACATGCTTACACCTGTGTTCCAGGTGCAAACTTAACTGGAGTCCTGAAAAACTGGCTTTTGGGAGCATGGTTCATTACTTTGTCAAAATAGCCCTGTTACAGCAATGTCTCAGGAGACCTAGACAGTCAGGAAGCAGTCAGGTTCAGTGTATACCCTGGAAATGATTACCCTTATCTGTAAGCATTTAGCAGTGCAGTGTCCAGAGAACTTCTGCCTCCCAAACGGTTAATGGGTCTTAGAACATTCAGAAATAGCAATCAGTGTGCCAGGGCAGCTGTGAAATGACTATACAACTATATTGTGTGAACTTTTGTTTTTTTCTAATAAGTTACAAGGACAACTAAGAAGTGATACCAGAATGCAGGCTTACCTCCCCCAAATTGCAATTTATGAAAGTTTTTGGTAAGAGTACTTTACAGAGCTCTCAAACTCTCGTAGCATAGGTGAGCTGACTGATAGGTGCGCTTTAAGTAAATCTCCATCAGATTCATATGATCAGACTTGAATTTCCATATAAACCCGACTAATTAGCAATACTGACTAGGAGTAAATCAATATGGGTTAATATTGGATTTGTATAAATATCTGCTGTGCAAAAAAGTAAAAAATTGGTGATAGGCACTTACTAACGTTTCAGTGTGTTCTTTGTGCTTATAGAAGTATAGCTAAGAGTCATATCTCATTAATATTTCATTGGGAGCACCAGGGTACATATGAGTATCCAAGTAATGACACACAACTTCTGGAAATCTGTTCTGATTATGGCCTATTGGGCTGTTCATGAACATGAAATTTTGATGAAAAGCTTGAAGGTAGTTTGGGTAATAACGAGTTGGTTATACTATTTCTCTCTCCACTGCAGTTTCTGTGGAACAACTTTAGCCAGTCTGTCAATAGGACAGTCAGGGAGTTTCTGAGAAAACTGAAGAACAAAGGTAACTGGCCTGTGTCTGCTTTCCCTTTCTGTTGTCAGCACTCTGTGTCATTGCACAGGGAGAATCCTCTGTCTTCAGAGCCAGAGGATGTACAGTGTGCGGTATTTCTGATTCTCAAGAAGAGAGTTGTGGCTTATAGATGTTCTTAGACTTCCAGGTCTTTTCATGTCCTAGTTTTGGCTGGGATAAAGTTAATTTTCTTCCTAGTGCTGTCTTTTGGATTTAGGATGAGCATGTTGATAACACACTGATATTTTAGTTGTGGCTAAGAGTGTTTCCACTAAGTCAAGGACTTTTCAGCTTCTCACACCATCCCACCAGCAAGTAGGCTGGGGTGTGCAAGAATCTGGGAGGAAACACAGCCAGGACGGCTGACCCAAACTGGCCAAAGGGATATTCCATGCCATATGATGTCATGCTCAGTATATAAACGAGAGGAAAAGCTGGCTGTGGGTTGTTGCTTGCAAACTGGCTGGGCATTGGTCAGTGGATGGTGAGCAACTGCATTGTGCATCACTTGTTCTGTATACTCTAATTCTTTTATTTCCCCCCCCCTTCCTTTTCTGTCCTTTTAAACTGCCTTTATCTCAACTCATGAATTTTACTTCTCCTCCCCCCCC
>NW_020799091.1:128721569-128744534 GCF_003259725.1 Athene cunicularia
CCCTCCCCCCCCAAGTCTCTCCTCCATTCCACTGAGAGTGAAGGAGAGTAAGCAAGCAGCTGTGTGATATTTAGCTGCCTGCCAGGTTAAACCACAACATATCATTCATTACCTCTTTCATGAGCTGTCTCATATCACTCTCCCTTTTTTAACCTTACTTCCACAACAAATCTACACTGAGTTTGTCTGGCCTTCAATATCCCCTTGAAGGTCCAAAATGAAAGATGATGTTTTGGAACACTATTAGGACAAGGCATTACATGGTATCCTGGAAGGTTCTGGGTAGGTGGACAGGTTGGTCATTGTGAGTTTTACCCTGATACTGTCCTGACATTGACCTGTAGTCTGACTGGGAACTGTGGTACATGAGGTTTTCCACTTGCTTTAGTGAACACTGAATCAGAATCTTGAGTGTTACACCTAAGTCTTTACATGGTGCTTGGAATCCAGGGTAAATTCTTCATGTAGCTAAGCTCAGCTACGTAGTATTAGTGACTGTGGTTACATAATAGACATTAATAAAATGGGAAATTAGTAAATTCCTTAAGCATTATGATAAACCAGAACTGTGAAATGGATATGTCTAGTGTGCATGAACAGCCTGCAATTTATAATGGCTCAGGAATGGTAGGCAAAGGTGCTGGCTTCTCACAGGAGAAATTGATAGAATGCAGGTTTAATTCCAGGGTCTGGAAGGCCTAATACTAGGTTCAGCCAGGTCCAATGCAAATAGGAACAGCAGAGCAGTGCATATAGGCCTGACCTGGTTAAATATGTATACCTCTTTGATGTGGACAGCTGTTTAGCCTATCAGTTTAATGCAAGTTTTCTAATGCAGGAAGGAACTTGCAGGCCCACCCAGTGCTGTTGAAATCTATACATGTTCCCAAACAGTTTTTCATCTCCAGCTCCTACGTGCAAAACTGAGTGTAAACCATGTGATCAGGGGAGTGCAGCCTCTTCGCAGAATGCTGGCACCAGTCCCAGATGGGCGAGGTGCTGAAGCAAGGAGAGTCCTCTGAACTAAGTTGCTGAAGCAGGGAGTGTCCAGGCCTGTGGCTTTTGATACTCCCTGCTTTGAAACACTTACATGAGCTGTCAGAGCTGCCCTATTTCTAATCTGCAGAAGAAAACTGCTTTTAGATGTTATCTTCATCAGGATTCTCCTTCCTTCTCCTCCTCCTCCTCCTGTTGGACCATTTGGATGCAAACATCCAGTGTGTTCATGGGTTGCACAGTGGGTTAAGGAAGACTAATAAATAGGCAGATTTGGCTCAAGAATTTTCTCTTGCCTCCTTGAAAATTACAGTGATTTATTACACTTGTTAACTCTGGATATTCCACAGAGGCAACCTAGCACTAAGAGCAAAGACCTGCCAGTTCTATGTATCTGCTTTTGAAGATGTCTCCCTATTACATGAAAACACAAAGTAGCATCTACCAGGTTCAAGCCCTGGACATTTACTGTGTGTATATATATATATGGTTGAGTTCTGAATCAGAGCATCTCTCCCTGCTTCCTCTTGTGATGTATGCAAGCAGCCTCTTGGTTGCTTGGTGAAAACAGTGGGGGTTTTTCTGAGAACCAGATATCAAGCTGCAACACAAGAGCCTATGACCATATCCTAGTAGAGCAACTTACCTGCAGCTTTGCAGGCTAGGGACTTTCTCAGCAGAACTGAAACTCCCTGGGAAATTTGTAGTAAAAAAAAAAAAAAAAAAGGAACAAAAGAGCGCATCTGCGCAGCCTCTTCAGCCTCAGATCTCCTCACTGTGTAATCATTTTGATGTAAACATGAAACCACTGTCGTTTGAATACTTGCAGCAACAGACATTTGAGGACTGTATATTACCCTTGCTTAGGATATGACCTCAAGGGAGTAAAGGTGTGCCCCATGTGAATCAGAATGGGATTTCTTGTGATTGTAATAAGTTCTTTAAAATACCACTTAATCCATTTTAATCACTTTAGCACTTGTTCTTGCAGTTTATTATCATGATCTGTGGAAATGGAAGATCAGCCTCACTTGCAGCTCTATCACTTAATCACAGGCAAATGACATGTTTTCTCCTTGCAGAGGCTGCTCCCCTAACTGTATTTCTTCAGGCAATTCATCTCTCATCAAATGCTCCAATTTGCTTTCCATGTTACTGCTCACTTGATGGGTTGGGAAATGATCAATGCCAGATGCACATTCCTTTCAGGCAGTAAATGCTCTTGCAGCAGTAAGTCATGTGCACTAGCTCCTTGTTTCATTAAAATCACATATGGTTTCCATTTATCCCTAACTGGTCTCACTTCAGCTCTGACATACTTTCTGAGTGGAATGTTTATACCTGTGGCTCCTTCAAACAATTCCAAAGAGCTATGAGAAACCAGACCCTTGTCTGTCTCAGCCTGGCTTCCCTTCATCCTGTAAGTACCGTGTCTAGAAAGTACTTGATCTGGAAGCGAGGACTGAGTTAAATCTTTTTGCACAAATCTTGTGTAGACCAAAAGAAAATGGAAAAGGTGTTTTAAGCTGAGCATCACCTGACCGGCTTTGAGTCATATGCTTGTTATTTTTATCCACTATTGTAAACTGGCTTTGGAAGTGCTTTTGTGTGTTGGTTTTGATAACCATCTTTCCAACACTGCTAACCTTGGCTGAAAGCAGTTCGTTCTTTGGCAGTTGTCTATGGCACAAAATGAGGCAAAATGCACTTTGCTGAAAACATCCCTTGGAGAGAGGTGCAAGGTGACTCTCTACGGTGTGCTCTGTTCATGCGGCACTCCCTTCCCCTCACTTAAACTTGCATCACTTTTCCTTCCTTTAATGCCTATTGCCTTTTGCTGCTAGACTGAATTCAGCTTTCAGTAACTAGTTAAAAAATATATAGGTGGAAAGTTTAAAAAAAAAAAAAAAAGGTCACAAAGGAGACAGAGATATGGCTAGTTTGGTTTCTTTTTATTTTATCAGAGGTTTTGCTGTAGGCATGCTTATTATATAGTCTCAGTTTCTCTGCTTAGATCCTTAGCAAACCTAGAAAGTTTTGTTGATGCAAGCTGTGAGACTAACTTAATGATGCATGTGAACTCCTGTGACTCAACTTACTCTGTGCCTGTTCTAGCTAATCTCTTGGGCCTACCTGTCTTCCCTAAGTTTAGTAGGTATAATAGCTAGTAGCAACAGACATAGTGTTTTTTAATTTTTAGTTCCTTTAGCTTTGTGTTTATCACAAGGTATTTCCTGAAGCTAGTTTCCCCTGGCATGAAACGTACCATCTACACATTGATCTAGAAGATTCTGTTTATATTGTAAATGGATACAAATGCATTTTAGATTCCTCCTTTCTTCCTAATCCTTTCAGCCTCTCCTCCATCCTCCCAACAGACTATCTGTGTATGATGGAAAAAGCAAGGGATCTAACACCAGGACTAAGATGCAGGAGCAGTGCTGGGCAGCTGAAGGGTCTTCAACCAAATTGCATATAGGAACCTGAATGAAACGTATAGAAGAGAATTTGCAGTTTCTTATCTAACAGAGATCTCTTCTTTCTCTCTGATTCTAACGTATTTCAAAGGGAACTTACACTTCTGTGGGGTGAGATGTACCATATAGGGAGGGAGAAAAATGCTTGCTACTGCTGCCATAAGAAAAAATATATCCAGTTAATAAGCTATAGGTGAAATGCCAAGCACAAGCCAAGTTCTGCTTTTTTTTAATGAAACCTTACCTCTTTAATTTATGGTCTGTTGAGAGGATTAACTTTCTCCCAAGTAAAGCCCTTCCTAGAGTGGTTTATATCTTTTGAAGTGATGTGAGATCTGATGCAATCATAGTTTGGTATGAAAGAGTTGTATCACTCCTTATTTTGCAGTGTTGGAAATAAAGCAGTAGAGTGTGTTGCACAGACTCTGTGGCAAGGAAATGTGCAGGGATGGGAAACCTGGTTAATACTTAGCAAGTGCAATTGTGATCAGTTTTTATAGACAGCTTGGGCCTGTGTGAAGCCACTTAATTGATTTCCACTTTTTCGGGTGGCCTTCAAACAGCCTTGCTATGCCACAGACAGGAAAGGTTTTTTGGATCTGTAAAACAAAGGCCAAAACTAAATGTGATAGTTCTGGTTAGAAAATGGGAAGGAAAGATATCTGGTTGTCTTGCCTTCCTGGTTTTATTTAGACTTTTATTGTTAGTCAGAATGTTCCAACATGCTTGCTGAAGTAAGCACAAGTCCTTTCCAATGTGATATTTATGTGGCAACTGGTGGAGATGATTGGTGTCAAGAAGGTGCTCTTTTGTAGTCAGTGTTCCTCAGAGCACTGTGAAAAGACAAGTGGTCAAGATCCAGACTGCCAGTAATGGGAACTGGTGTGTTGGTGAGGGGTATGAGAGGAAGGCAGCTAGCAGTGAACCTCTTACTTCACTATCTCTTTTTGCTTTCTTGATGAGGTTCTTTGATGATGCTGTGTACCAGTACAGCTGGATTTGGTTTCTTCCAAAGCAAATCAAAAGAAGTTTGCTTCGCGCTTGTGGCTTTGGCTGGAGGATGCATGATGGAACGAGGCAGGAGGAAGAATGCTATTGTGTTTTTTCAGCCTTCTCATGCTTTGCAAGAAGCCTTCAAATTCAATACTCCAATTTGTAAAAGAATTCTCTCCTGGTTACGTAGGAGGAGGTGACTTTCAGTACAGACAGATCATCAAACAGACTGGGGACTTATACCTATTTTTCTCTCTCTTCATGAATCCGCTGCTGTCATCAGCATTTCCCTCTGTTCTGCTTTGCTGTGAAAGGGGAGAAATGGGTGAGGCGACAGACTGCTTTCTTTGTCCCCCTTTCAAAGTAGGCCCCACCCACTTGCTGCTCATACAAGCCTACAGCCACCAGGTAATTTAATCGAGCTTCCCAAGAGGCTGCAAATAGCAGGGATAGACTTCCATTCCAAAGGACACAATCCGCTTGTAGTTATGGTCCTCTATTTCTAGGGAAGCCAAGGGCATTGGTAATAACTGCTAACAGATCAGCCAGGGGAGTGGGAAAAGGAATGCAGCTCATGAGAGAGAGTGATCAAGACAGACACAGCAATTCAGTCTTTTTAGCAGCACCATCAGCACCAATGCTAGAAAATCTGTGTGTAAAAGCATCCTGCCTCGACCAGGTTAGGAGACACCCCCATAAATTCCAGAATTAACTAATACCTCAGCAGTGTGTTATGTATGCTCAGGAGTCTTAAATATACCAGCTGCCTTAGCCCTGTATGATGTAAGCCCTCCAGCATGTACCAGCACAGTAAGGAGGTTTTGGGAAACAGGCTGATTGAGAGCTACTAGTAAAGTTGGTAAAAAGTTCTCAGTACGTTGTTCTTGGAAGTGAACCCTTTTATAGTCTTTGGATGAATAAAATGTCAACCATCCTCCTTGGCATGCTCTGTGTCTAGTGTTAAGGCACCATTTGCAAGTGCGCTATTTCCAAGGCTTGAAGAACGGTGGATTCTCCAATTCTTCCAAGGGCTCTTCCCCTGTCAATTCATTTGAAAGAAGGGAAAGATGTTTAGGAACTGTGGAAGCACCTGGGAAGGACCTGGTAGGGAATGGGGCCCATTCTCACAAAAAGGTGTTGGATTCATTAGCCCATCTCAAGTGCATCTATACCAATGCAACAAATGGGGAGCCTGAAGCCATGATGCATAATGAGAATTATGACATAGTAGCTATAACAGAAGCGTAGTGGGATACATCATACAACTGGAGTGCTGCAACCAATGGCTACAAGCTCTTCAGGAAGGACAGATAGGGAAGGAGAGGTGGTAGCGTGGCCCTATATGTAAGAGAATGCTATGAAAGCTCAGAAATCAAGTATAGTGATATTGGGGTTGAGAGTGTGTGGATTAGGTTAAGGACCAATAAAGCAGATCTTGCTGTGGGAGTCTGCTATAGACCCCCCAACCAAAGCAGTGAGGTGAATGAAGCTTTCTATGGACAGTTGGGAGAAATCTCATAGTCACTTGCTGTTGTTCTTGTGGGTATCTGCTGGGAATACAACACAGCAGAGAGGGAACAATCCAGGAGGTTCCTGAAATGTGTGGAGGATAACTTCCTCACACAGCTGGTGAGTGAGCTGACCAGGGATGGTGCCCTCCTGGACCTGTTGCTTGTGAAAAGGGAAGAGCTTGTGGGTGAGGTAAAGGCTGGAGGCCATCTAGGGTGCAGTAATCATGAGATGATTGAGTTTTCGATCCTTTGAGAAACAAAGGTTAATAAAACTGCCACCTTAGACTTCCACAGGGCTAACTTTGACCTGTTCAAAAGACTGATTAACAAAATCCCTTAGGAGGCTGCCCTGAAGGAAATGGGAGTCCAGGAAGGCTGGACATTCTTCAAGAATGAAGTCTGAAAGGCACAGGAGCAGGCTTTTCCCATGTGCTGTAAACAAGCAGGCAGTGAAGGAGACTGACCTGGCTAAACAGGGACCTTGGGCTGGATCTCAAGAATGAAAGGGGAATCTGTTGCCTTTGGAAGAGGGGGCAGGTCTCTGATGAAGACTATAAAGATGTAGTGAAGTTATGCAGGGAGAACATTAGGAGAGCCAAAGTGCTGCTAGAGCTCAACCTGGCCACAGCTGTTGAGGATAATAAAAAATGTTTCTATAAATTCATGAACAATAAAAGGAGGATTAGGGAAAATCTCCCTCCTTTATTGGATACAGAAAAGGCTGAGGTGCTCAATGCCTACTTTGCCTCAGTCTTGAGCAGTGGAACTGGCTGTTCCCTGGACACCCAGCCCCATGAGCTGGGAGATGGCGAGGGGAAGCAGATTGAGGTCAGCACAGTTGAAGAGGAGACCTGCTACACCCCTTGGATGCACACAAGGCTGTGGGACAGGATGGGTTACACCCAAGGGTGCTGAGGGTGTTGGCAGATGTGCTCGCCAAGCTGCTTTCTAAGATTTACCTGAAGTCATGGCTAACTGGGGAGGTCCCACTGGACTTGGAGGGTGGCAAATGTGACACCCATCCAAGAGAGGTAGAAAAGAGGATCCAGGAAACTATAGACCTGTCAGTCTGACCTTGGTGCCAGGGAAGGTCATGGAGCAGGTCATCTCGAGTGCCATTAAATGTTGTATAGTGGACAACCAGGGGATCAGGCCTAATCAGCATGGTTCCTGAAAGGCAGGTCCTGCCTGACAAACCTGATCACCTTATATGACAGGGCAAGCTGTTTATTGGATGAGGGAAAAGCTGTGGCTGTTGTTTACCTTGACTTTAGTAAGGCCTTTGAAACGGTTTCCCATAGTATTTTCCTGGAAAAACTGGCTGCTTGTGCCTTGGATGGGCACATGCTTTGCTGGGTATAAAACTGGCTGGATGGCTGGGCCCAAAGAGTTGTGGTGAATGGAGTTAAATCCAGTTGGCGGCCGGTCACAAGTGGTGACGCCCAGGGCTCGGTTTTGGGGCCACTCCTGTTTAACATCTTTATTGATGATCTAGATGAGGGGATTGAGTGCACCCTCAGTAAGTTTGCAGATGACACCAGGTTGGGTGGGAGTGTTGATCTGCTTGAAGGTAGGGAGGCTCTGCAGAGAGACCTGGACAGGCTGGAGCAATGGGCTGAGGCCAACTGTAGGAGTTTCAAATGGCCAAATGCCGGGGGCTGCCCTTGGGCCACAACAACCCCCAGCAGGCTTGGGGAGGCGTGGCTGGAGAGCTGCCAGTCAGAGAGGGACCTGGGGATGTTGATTGACAGCCAGCTGAACAGGAGCCAGCAGTGTGCCCAGGTGGCCAAGAAGGCCAATGGCATCCTGGTTTGCATCAGCAATAGCGTGGCCAGCAGGGACAGAGAAGGGATCTTACCCCTGTACTTGGCACTGGTGAGGCTGAACCTTGATTCCTGTGTTCCATTTTGGGCCCCTCACTACAAAAAGGACATTGAATGACTCGAGCGTGTCCAGAGAAGGGCAACACAGCTGGTGCAGGGTCTGGAGCACAGGTCGTATGAGGAGTAGCTGAGGAAACTGGGGATGTTTAGTCTGGAGAAGGGGAGTCTAAGGGGAGTCTGAGGGGAGACCTCATTGATTTCTACAGCTACCTGAAAGGAGGTTGCAGAGAGCTGGGGATGAGTCTCTTTAACCAAGTAACACAAGTGATAGGACAAGAGGAAATGGCCTTAAGTTGCACCAGGGAAGGTGTAGACTGGATATTTTGGAAGCATTTCTTAACAGAACGGGTTGTTGGAATGGGCTGCCCAGGGAGGTGGTGGAGTCTCCATCCCTGGAGGTGTTTAAGAGCAGAGCTGACATACCGCTGAGGGATCTGGTGTAGTTGGGAACTGTCAGTGTTTGGTTAATGCTTGGCCTGGATGGTCTTCAAGGTCTTTTCCAACCTAGATGATTCTGTGATTCTGCTGGGGGTTGTTTTTGCTGTCCTGTTCTTCGTGTAGTTAGTAGCCTTGGAATAGAAGGAGCCTTTCTTCAGCCTCCTGGTTATGTTGCTGCTCCCCATATATTTTATTTTGCCACTATTTGGATGTCATAGATTGACTGGGAGAATAACTTATCCCATATGTCTCCATCAGTAAAAAACATGAAACCTCAGCATCCTTCACTTAAACATAGTGAGCATGCATGTTAGCCAAATCTCTCACTTAAAAATACTCATATTGCACACCATTAAAATAAATCCTTGAAACAATAAAGGGAAGTGTAGCATTTGTTACTCTCCTGAGCCATTAATGATAATTGATCACAAGGGAAATGGGTTTGGAACAAACCCTGGTCTCTAAGGGGTGTGTGCTTCCACTTAAAATGCTGTTTATGGATGACAACCAGCCCACTTGAATGAAAGCATCTGGTTCTCATGGTGCAGTTGGGCATGCAACTGGGATTCGTGGTGTTAGCTTGTGCCTGTGCCGCTGCCTTCTCGTTAACGGAAGGTGAGATTTGTGATAGTGCCGCCATCTAGTGGCTGGCCCTGATAGAGTACACAGGCTGGATTAAGCTATGACACTACACATGTAATAGCTAGTTTGTGCCTGGATGAAATGACTTGGTAATTACAAGTCTTTTCACCAAGTTGCTTCCTCATCTTGGCAAATGCTTGTCTTAATCTCACATGTCCACTTCCCTTGCATCATCATTGCCTTTTTGTCTACTCCTTGCCTCGTGGAAAGAATGCCCTCTATCTCAGCTGTAAAGCCAGTGTCTCCTTCTGCTTTAGGCTTATTCTTTCTGTGAATCCTTGAGAAAATGGCCACAGAGTAAGGGATAAAGTTAAAGAGCACTTGTGTTAGATATGTGTGCACTTGGGCAAATAAATTGCATATAAGGCCTTCTCCTCCTATGCCCATTCCAATTTGTTTGCCTTTATAAGACCCCATCCAGTGACATTTGGAAAAGACATGATTTTTTTATGTATTTCTGTGTATACAAACACATGCCAATAGTTTGTACCACCCTAGAGATGCCAGTGAAATACAATTAGCTGCTTTCACTATACTAGTCCCGTGGCAAATCTGAGCCATCTCTGTTTTCCTAAGCAGTAGTTTACATTTTAAAAACAAAAAAAAGATCAGGGGAAAATAGATAAATACATTAAGAATTTATGATATGTTGTTAGATGAATCCTCAAACACAGCAGGTTGTTATTTTCTTAATATATATATTTTTTTAATATCAGCTAAATATCTTGTTCTCTTTCTCTCGGCCTCCCTCATTTATTTTAATCATGTCAAATGCTGACATATGCACATATGTCTTCTCCTCTTTGAATCATGGTATGGCTGCCATGCTTATCTTACCAACATTTATATCCTCATCTAAATTAACTTTTCATAAATAATTACTAATCACTCATGAGACCTTGCCAACTGCTCCAGTCCCACAAAGTGACCTGACTTGAAACCCCAAAGTAGTGAGAAACATTCATCTCAAGAGTATTTTCATAGGCAGTACTTCAAAGGAATTGTGGTTTGAAAATATGCAGCTATTTTGGTGACCATTTGTGTGGGATAAAGTTTCCCATCAGTAATATCAGGACTGTAATTGAGCTTCAGGGAGAAGGGAGTTCAGGGGAGCAGTCACAACACCTTTTGCCGCATTCTGCTCAAGCCGTCCCCAGAAGTAAACAGTTGTCTTCGTTAACATATCATGGACTGAATTTGCAGCAGAAATACTGTAAATTTCTGATAATTTGCAGAGGATGAAAAATTTCTTTGGCAAGTATGCATGACTCCTGCTCAGTTAGGAGGAATGTTATTTATCTTCTGACCAGGTGTAAAGAGTGGTCCAGCAGTGTAACTGATGAGCAGTGCCTTGAAGGAGCAAAGATAGGAACTGAGGAACATGGGCTGCAGATCTGCAGCTTGGAGCTCTGTTCTGGACAGATTAACAAGTGGCTCTCATGCGTGGAAGCTTAGGATGATGAAGCTGGACACGCAAGAGCAACGTTTGAATGGTCCTGTCCATCCGTATTTCTCTCGTTACCCAGATGCATCTAATCTTCAGGGGGTGGGAATTTAGACTCACAAAATACAATTGTAGATTTAAGTTGGGGAATCCTCTGCTCCTTGGTGAACAGCTTACTTTAATATGGGAAAAATGAAGCAGGGTGGGTTCTTTGTTCATTCCTAGCTTTTTGGTAAAGGAAGGAACTTAGCTAGAAAAGTTACCATTTAGGTGATAAAGGCAACTTCTCTGAGATACAGAGGTCTTGACCCATTTACAAAAGGCTTGAAGTGGCAGTCCACACTAAGGTTTTTCATAGTTTTTGCTAGGTGTATTTGCTAGGATGATTGTTCTTATCTAACTTTACTGGGGAACAATAATACAAAAATACAGATCCTTCCACCTGTTAGCAAGGATAGCATTAGTTGAAATTGCGACACTTACATGCTAGTATAGATGCACATTTTGAATTTTTGGTCCTGTTATGAAGCTATTGATTAGTCCATAAATCAAAGCTGATTCTGAGGTAGCTGTGCTATTACAAGTTAAAGAGCTGCCAAGCTAGCAGTGAAGTACATGAAGAAAATGGATTTTAGATATTTTGTCAGCAATTGGGAATGTGCCTGTCATCTTTTACGCTAAGTGTGTTCTGTCCTGAAAACCCTAGTGTTCTGCAATACTGCCTTTTTGTATATTTCCTCTCATTGTCAATAAGATATAAGATTTCATTGCTGATTTCAGATGTGTTGGGCAAACACAAAGTTTTTAATTTTCAGTATATCAGGTATGCAGTAGATGAAGATAAGACTTTTGACACCCTTTGCTACAGACTCCAGCATTAGTGAAGTGCCCTAGAATTCCCAAAGCCTTAAATAAACTGTGTTCTTTCTCATTGACCCTTAGGCAGTCTGGTTTTTGTAGCTTCACTGGCGGTTGTGATGGTTGGGGGCAACAAATGGAAGAATCTAGTACTTTCAAGATATTTGCAGGCTTCAAGGACATGCTTCAATATAACTACTAAATTTTTAAGAAAGTAAATTGAAGTCTGAACAACTTGTTAAATAGAAGAATCAATAAAATTGTACTGGCTTTTAGTGCCATTGGATAATAGAAGTTTGAAAAAAGCCCCTAGGAATTAAGTTTTAGCATCAGTAAGGGTTTGTTGGTCCTTTGAATCAAAGCTGGCAGGACTGTCTTACCTAGTCTAAAATTTATTTGACAAGTCTGGCTGAAGCACAGGATATGAATCAGAGCAGAATGAGTTTGTCTTCACACCATCCTCAGCGAACAAGTTCCAGGAACTGGTGTGTATAACCAGACCTATTTCTTCCTTTAAATTTGTTCTTCAGGTTATTCAGTAAGCTGGGACAAGCTTTTTGCCTCATTAGTTTGGTCTAAGTAGTGAACAAAAACTTATCCTCCTTTTCTTCCCATTTCTTCTGGTGGGGTTCTTCAACAGTTTGAAACCTAAATGAACTAAGAAGCAACAAGGTGCTTGTTTAATGTCCTATATACCTAGCAAAATGGATCCCTGAACTTTGTTGCTGCTTTCAGATAGTGCCATAATGCAAATAATAACTCATTGGTTCTTCTGCTTGCAAAGGAGTACCTCCACCTCTTTGTCTCCCTTCTGTGCCTTCTTTCTTTTTAATGAATTATTTTGTGTGATGTATTAATATGATACATTCAGCAAAACAGATGAAATACTACAGAAGATTGCTGTGAAAGTTGTACCTCTGTCTTGTGCAGGGAGGTACGATCACGACCTTCGTAGGCTCAGAGGAAATGATGTTTGTGGTCTGTTTTAGTTACTGGTTTTCAGTTGTCTGGAACCATTGGGCCATATATTTAGCAGAGGTGTGTTGTTTGCAGTGGTATACCAATGTAAGCTTTATGCAAAAATAGCTGATATCTCCTCTTCCACAAAAAGGGGGTTCTAGGGGATTGATGTATAACTATATATTGTCAATTCTGGTTAGACTATGTTGAATTCTTTGGATTATTCTGCTGGAATAAATTGAGAGGAAGGTTGGCCTGGACTTTTGTTTTATTTTACAGAATAATTTATCTAAGTGGCTTTTTTTGAAGTGGAGGATCTAGCTAGATGTTTAAGTAGTGTAAAGCAGTTTCTAATTTGTTGTATTTTTCCTCTCTTATGACAGTGATTCGAGCTAAAGTTGTGGGGAAGAAGCTCATGAAAGATGGACCATTTGGAACTATGCGGTACACAGTCAAGCAGATGAAGGTATATTTGCAGACATTTCATGTAGGCTTGTAGATATGATAATTATTCTAATTAACATGTAATAATGAACATGCTTTACATACTTAAAATAACAGCACCTCAACTTTTCATGTTGGTCAGTTAGAATGGAAGGTAACCAGCAATTGGTAGAAATTTGTCTGGAGAAGGGAAAGGAACAGAAGAGGTCATTCCTGACATACAGTGCTTAATACCTGAATTCTTCCTTTATTTTTAAAATTTCTGGTAGTAAAAGATGCCAGATGGGCTTCTTTAGATACTGGAGTCCTGTTTGTGTTCAACATACACAGTGTTAGAGTGGAGATGCAAGATTTTCCATGCAACGCTTTCATTAAATTCAAGATGGTAGGGGGTCTGCCAGCCTTGGGAGAGTGGTCTTTCATCTCTTTTTTCCTTGCATTCTTTGTGACCACCAGTTAGAGTGATGACATTTTTTTTTATATCTACAAACAAATGAAACTTGTAGAGTGATGTCTTTATGTAAAGCTAAATCACTGCAGCTTTCAAATATCAATAGCTCAGAAGAGCTGTACAGTATTGACTCAGAGATGAAGAAGTAGATCTCCTATACCAGTTGCTTGGTTTCTCTAGTTCCTCCCTTTAGAGTTCTAATTCTTTGCTGCACAAACTGCACTCAATCTGCTGCTTTGGACTTAGTTTTTTTGATTAAACCCCTTGTTATGTAATTCTAAAAATCAGCCCTAAATTGTTTTTCTTGGCTATGCCATTTGAGTCATAAGACTGGTGGGTTTTTTTGGTTTTTTTTGTTTGTTTGTTTTTTGTTTTTTTTTTTTTTAAAAAAAAAAAGGAAGCAAAAAGCTTGGCAGACTGCAGAAATCTGAAACGTATTAGACAAAGTAAAGGTTCAGAAAAAAACATTCACTTGCCTGCCTTGTAACAGTAACTCTCTTTATAAGGCAGTTTATAGCTAAGCCTGAAATCTGGGAGAAAACCTGTTCCATAAGGTGTTGCAAAACTGTGCATGTAGCCAAATCTGGTCCTGGCATGGCTCTTCCACTAGAGTGGAATGCTTGCACTTTCAATAAGAGGGCATGAGGTGCTGGATTTACTAATTTCCTTAATCTTAAAAATTTATTTTTAAGATTCGAAACAAAATATATATGTTGATTAACTTGTATTTGTAAAAACAAAAAGGCAACAGTGAGATAATGCTGCACTCTTTTTTTTTTTTTTTTTTTTTTTTTTTTTTTTAAATGGCTGTCCCTGACCTCAGCTGTTCTTGTCCAGTTTTGTCACGTTCTAGCTCAGCAGGCATACCCTGCTCCACAAAACTATTCAACATCCACATGCTGCAGTGTCATCTTCAACTTTTCTGATGTCGTCCCAGTCTGTCCAGGTTCCATACTTTACGTCTTAATCAGTTCCAAGAGTTTAGTGCTTCCTGTGGTGATCTAGAATAACAGTAGTCCCCAAAATTAAAAAAACCCCAACCATAACGCTAGACTCTCTCCTAACTAATGATGCAGCCTGCCCTATTGTCAGTCAATGAGTTGCAGTGTCAGAGATCTCTGGAACAGCATTAAGCATTCCTCCTCTGACCTAGGAGCCTGCAGCAGTGTCCCTGCTATGAACACAAAAGGCTTCTGTGTGTCTGCTGGCATGGGGAGGAGCATAAGGCCACAAGGTGAGCATGTTGAGTGGAGCAGCAGCCACTCTAATGTCAATAGACACCATTGTATCAATCTTTAAATAAGGCATGTGAGTCTGTCCTGGCTGTTTTCATTGGGCTACTTACTCTGCAGCACAGGGCCAGGGTGTTTACAGCAGATACTGCAGTAATCTGCAATGTCCGTGTGCTGAAACCACAAGAGAACAAAAAAAAATCCTTTTTGCAGGAGCAGTTCCACCGTGTTTTGTTAGGAAGCTACATGTCCAATAAATGCAAGAGTGATTTTTAAAGGGGAAAACACGTGCTGGTCAAACTGTCTCTGCCTGCTACATAGATGGTGGGCTGGTGAGATGTTGCATTGTACATTTAACTGTGACCTTTGGCAGGATGGAAACTGAAGCAAAGTTCACTAGAACTGGAATGTCTGAAGAACATAGTTCTTGGTAAATAAACAAACTGAGTGTCTTCTTTGAAAGCCTTCTGTCTTTCTGCTGAGCTTAGAGACTTCAGTATAAAGAGAGGTTCAGCTCCTTACAGTGGGGGAGATCAGAATGATGCAGTACATCTCTTGCTCTCCCCAGTGAAAGCTGACTGTCCTCCTCCTGAAAAGAAGACTAAGGAGGCCTATGGGTCTGCACAGTTGCATGGGAGCAACTCTGAAGATAAAACTACCACGTCAGTAGTTTTTGGCCACCTATAAACCCATCTGCAGATCAAAAATAAACAAGCCATTTATCAGTGTGTACTGAATTGCCTGTGAAAAGCATTGAGAGCCTTAAAAGGCAACAAACAACCTTTGTGTTTCTTTCATGTGTTCTTTGGAGCTTGCTGTGGTTGATTCTTGCTCTCACTAACAGTCCCAAACTAGTTGCTGAATTTCACAACTAATCTAGCTTGGGGCCTGGACTGGAGCACAAGGTCAGCCCACAGGCACAGAACAGTGCCAGGCTTTCTAGTGTTCAGGTTTGTTTTCTGAAAAGTTCCTGTGCTCTTTAAAGCAATCTCTGCCTCCCCACACTGCAGGGATATTTCAAGATCATGTGCCAAAAATCTGCACAGGACTGATCTAACCCCTGCATGTTCTGTGACACTGCAGTGCATTCTGAGAATGACCCAAACCTATTTTAGGAAACTGCGAAAAACCAAGGAGATAAGATATTTCTACTCCATGTGTGCAAATGGTCCTGCTTGACCATGGCAGCACTCTGCACAGGCTGCCAGAAGCAAGAAGTTTTTCCTTGGTTTGTTGCTAATGTGTAAAATGAGTCTGTGGGGTGAAATGTGATAGTCTCAAGAGGGAAGAAGTGGGATGGGATTAATTTAGTTTAATTTTAGACAGACTAAAATGAAGTATTGAGTCTTTACATCTCTCTTGATTGTCTATGGAAAGAGATAGGAACCACCAAAGTGTAATTCAGCCCACCAGTTGCAGACAGATATTTTAGGATAGGCTAAGTTGTTCTGGAGCTGCCTGTTCTTGGTGTTTGACTAGACAGGATGCCTAATTCATATGAAGCACCTAAACTTTAGGTGGCTGATACTTAGGCAAGGTAACCCCAAACCTTGGTATCTGGTGTGACCTCACATGGGAGGGATAGAAGGCAGGACATTGTATTACAAGGTGAAGTTAATCATGTGGCAGGAATCACCACAGGATTTGCATGTGCATTTCTGAGGCAGTATAGGAGCTGCGGAGGGGAATGCTGACACAGCTGGAAATGAAATAGCATGAGCAGACATCAGTCAGCATGTGACACTTGCTAGTATCTTGTTCCCTGTCATTATGCTTCTGAAAATACACATTTGTGGCAGAGGAGGACTCCAAGGTTAGCAGTTAGGGCAAAGGCTAGCATTATGGTTGACTTTCTTCTGACTGGTCTAATAGCACTTCCAGGATATTTTGTTCATCCAAAAATAATGCTTAAGGTATTGTTTTATTTATTTTGGAAGAGGGCATCTGTAGATTTCCCCCTTGCCAAATTTTCTTTTTTCTCCCCTGAGAACCAAGGTCATGGTCAATTTTCCTTAGTCATCAGAGAATGAGGCAGGCCCTTTCTGCCTCCAGCACTAGGTCTATTAGCATGACAGTTGCTAGCACTGATGAAGGTCACTGAGAGGTGAGTTGAAGTGCTTTATGAGAGGCTGAGTGTGCTTTCTTCAGCAACCCTGACAGTGGTGTCCCTAATGGTTATGTGAACAGGAAATTAGGTCCAGGAGTTGAAAACCAAACCCCAGTTCAGCATCACTATTTACTTCATAGGCAGTTACATTGAGCTTGATGCAGAAGATGTGGAGTGACAACTCTTAGGGTCCTGTAGGAAGGGCCTGAGCAGCTTCTCAGAGGAGTGATTATTCTAGCCTGTAGCCCTTTCTGCAAGGGGGAGAATGGGCTCAAAGAATGCCTGTGCACGTGTAGACTTTATAGCAGATACTTAATTAGCCCAACACTACTTGGAGCTTTGCACTCTGAGATGCAGATCACTTTTACTGCACATGCACAGCATACAACTCTCTGCAGTGTAGATAATGCATTGCCTGGAGATACTAGGCAGCCCCAGCTTTTATCTTAGCTAGTCTTATCTGCTTAGATGCTGTTATCATAGCTTCTTGATGTGACACCCACTAGAATGAGGTCTGAACACATGATCTTTATTCTATGTGCCTTTCCTCACAGTACCCTTTGGAAGCAAGGTAGAGCTGCTCTACCGATGAGGAACAAAAGTGTACTGAGGGTTAAATAACATCTAAGGACAGACAGGATGCTCATGCCAGAACCTAGATCTCCAGCTATCTTGAGCATATTTGAAAAATCTGAGTAGATCATCCATTCCAAGAAAATAGCATGGATAAAGTAGAGATTAGGCAAGGTTCAGCTATTCCATATTTACTGAAAGTCTTTGCTCGCTTATGGACACAGTGGTGTATTCCAAACATAATCTGTGAGCTTTTGTTGATACAGTATGATTAATTTTTTTTAAAATGCCTCCTTTTGCATATTTGCTGGGTGTAGAAGGAAGGTTTGGAAAATGCAAACTCTTTAGCATGTCTTCTACTTTACACAATAGTGCTATTACTGAGTTGTCATGCTATTATAAGATTATGCTGATTGGGGTAATATAACTAAGGGAAAAAAAAAAAACCTGGAAGACATTCTGTTGATGCCCAGAAGATAGTTTGACCTCTCAGCATACAGAATTAGTAGTAGGTTTTTGCATTTTTATATTCAAAACCTGGGCCTAGCATAAAATCTGTAAATCGACAGACATTCTTTCAGAAAGAAAAAGGTGTGTTGATTTTAAAGGAGGTGGGGTAATTGTGAAATACCCTGGGATAATAGGGGACTTCAAGAAATAGAATGCAGCCTGGAAGAGAATACCACAGTTTAGGTGACACAGCAGCAAGGATCTGTAGCTCTGAGTTTGGGATTTTTTTGTTCTCTTTTGCCTCACTTTAATATTTACAGATATACTGATCATAAATGTGCTCTCTATCAATAAGGCTGACAGAAAAGGATAGGCTGGAAAATGCTATGAAACTGTGATTCTCTCTGACTTACTGTTTTCCATTAGCTTTTAAATATTGACCATTCACAGAATCACAGAATCATCTAGGTTGGAAAAGACCTTGAAGATCATCCAGTCAACCACTGGCCTAAAACTGGCAGGTTCCAAATACACCATATCCTTAAATGCTAAGTCAACCTTACTCTTAAACACCTCCAGGGATGGGAACTCCACCACCTCCCTGGGCAGCCCATTCCAATGCCCAACAACCTGTTCTGTAAAGAAATGCTTCCAAAATATCCAGTCTAAACCTTCCCTGGTGCAACTTAAGGCCATTCCCTCTTGTCCTACCGCTTATTACTTGGTTAAAGAGATTCATCCCCAGCTCTCTGCAACCTCCTTTCAGGTAGCTGTAGAGGGCGATGAGGTCTCCCCTCAGCCTCCTCTTCTCCAGACTAAACACCCCCAGTTCCCTCGGCTGCTCCTCATATGACCTATGCTCCAGAACCTTCACCAGCTTCATGAAGAACCTTCTTTGGACATGCTTGTGCTCGAATAATTCAATGTCCTTTTTGTAGTGAGGGGCCCAAAACTGAACACAGTAATCAAGGTGCAGCCTCACCAGTGCCGAGTACAGGGGTAAGATCCCTTCCCTGCTGGCCACGCTATTGCTGACACAAGCCAGAATGCCATCGGCCTTCTTGGCCACCTGGGCACACTGCTGGCTCCTGTTCAGCCAGCTGTCAATCAACACCCCCGGGTCCCTCTCTGACTGGCAGCTCTCCAGCCACTCCTCCCCAAGCCTGTAGCGCTGCTGGAGGTTGTTGTGGTCCAAGTGCAGCCCCTGGCATTTGGCCTTATTGAAGCTCATGCAGTTGGCCTCAGCCCATCACTCCAGCCTGTCCAGGTCTCTCTGCAGAGCCTCCCTACCCTCGAGCAGATCAACACTCCCACCCAACTTGGTGTCATCTGCAAACTGACTGAGGGTGCACTCGATCCCCTCATCTAGATCATCAATAAAGATGTTAAACAGGAGTGGCCCCAAAACCAAGCCCTGGGGGTCACCACTTGTGACCGGCCGCCAACTGCATTTAACTCCATTCACCACAACATTTTGGGCCCAGCCATCCAGCCATTTTTTTCATATTAGTGGGGAAAAAAGAGAGACTGAATGCTTTGAAAAGATAACCAAATCTATAAGATAAAATTTTCAGGAAAATCATCCTCAGTGTTTCAAAAATAGGATATGTATAATTGGGTCCAATATACATTGTTTCATTGATATGCACAGACTTCATTATGCTACCAACAGGTAGGCGTGAGTTTCTCTAAATGGCAGCAGTAAGGTCAGGTCAGATCAGGACACATGCTAATTTCTGACTGAATTCAACTGCCAGTGTATTTCAATTAAACTGAACTGTAAGAAAGATTATGAAAAAGGAGGAGGAGTGTAGGGAAAGTATGCATATATATTTTCTTTATGGTGCCTATCAGTACTGGGCTTATTTTAGGAGATGGGGTAGAATTCTACTGTGGCGTTCATTTACTTAGAGAAACTTTAAAACCTTGCTGAGGTAAACAGGAGTTGTGCATGCTAGTTTTCTGAGGATGTGTCTGGCTGGATGACTTATATCAAGTGCCAAAGGCTTGAAACTCTTACAGCAGCAACGCTGGAAAATAGGGTCATTGTTTAAAAGAAAATTCCCTTAGTTTGGAAGAAATTTTTTAAATCATGTGAAGGAGAAAGATTTCAAACTTGAACTAATTTAATTTCTTTGAAATTATGAGCTATATGAAGGAAAAAATTTTTCAGGATGTTGACAGAGCTTGCAGTGTGGGTGCTTTGCTCGATCAGTGCCACTGGAACTAAGATGAGTGGGGAAAAGTGGTCCCTTTGCTGAATTGCAGTGTTTTGTTAGCAAGTGGGTATTCAGCTTTACCAGCGGATCTGGTGGGGAGACTTCCATCAGAGTCTAGCTGGTACCATTAGTCCTTCACCCTTGTAAACACTAAAAGTTCATTGCTTGCCACCAGTCTAGAAACATAGATTGTAAAGAATCCAAGTGAAAAGTTGTCATCTTAGGTTGACCTAAAGCATTTTTATTCTTTTTCTAGATGTACAGGGGCTTCCAGATAATGCCACATGTTCAGTACATCTACACAGAAGCCTCTGAGAGTCTTTGTGGAGTCAAGCTGGAGGTCAACAAGTACCAGTACCTGATTACAGGTAAAGGACAGTGTAATTCTTCATAATCAAAACCTCTTCTGTTCTATACATATATCTACTAAGGACATGGGCAACTGTGTAGACAGCTCTATACACAGCTTTTCAAGTGTTAAGATGGCCAACAGTATTTTGATGTTCAGTACTTTTTAATGCTGAGAGTCATTTTCCTCTCTCCCTCCTAAAATATCTCTTACACCCATTGATGTTGTGACAAACACACTCTATGACAGTCCACAGCTGTCAATTCATGCCTGACCTGGTGTCTGTCACGGGAAACTGCTTGCAACTTGGCTGTGCTAGAAATGGAAGGTCCATTTTGGAATGAGCTTTAGAAATGCAGGCTTCTGGGATGAGGGGATGCAAGGAGACAGAGATGTAGCAGTTTTCAAGACTTTTTTTTAGTGAAGATGTCAATTCACTTTGCTCTGGTTTTGAGAGGATCTTGACAGCATTACTCACCTGCATGTTGCTGCTGATGCTTACAGCTTACAGCTCTTATTTAACTTAGAGCAGTGCTGTAATCTTGCTGGCCAGAGATTCCTGAACCAGTTAATACAAAGAAAGCAGTTGCAGAGCAGTGACTGGAGCCAACATATTGAGAGCATCAGCAATCTTGGGAAACGAGAAAAGTGCTTGAGCTAAGTGCCAACTTGTGACAATGTCTCTGTTCTCAAGGCCGTGTGTATGAAGGGAAGGTTTACACTGGCCTGTGCAATTGGTATGAGAAATGGGACCGGCTGACTCTGTCCCAGCGTAAAGGACTGAATCATCGTTATCATCTTGGCTGTGGATGCAAGGTATGTCTGTCTCTAATTAGGTGGAGTAAGACATTCAAACACTAGAATTCTGTTTTCCCTGGTTGGTAATACCAGTGATGCTGGTGAACAGCCAGGAAAAGAAAGGGAGGAGAGCAGTTTTTACAGGGAAAATGTAAAACTCAGCTTTAGTGTTGAGACCAGAGAATAGTCAATCAAATAAAAAATGTAGAGTTATGCCTTTTTAATGCCCTGTTAGAGTTAATAGGTTTGGGGAAGGCTTTCAGAAGCCATACAGACTCATTTGCAGGTGAATGTAATCAGCTACCAAAGGCTTGGCAAAATATGTCCAACTTCTTTCCTATTTAAACATTTTGAGGGCTTAAAACCTCACAGCCTGGTACTGGCACTAAGATTTTTGCTCATGGCCCCAGGCCTGCAAAAACGTAGACACAAGTTCAACTTTTCTGTACCTGAAAAGCCCTTTTGACAGTGGAAGTACCTGTGTACGTGAAGGTAAGCACATGCTTATGTGCTTACTAAACTGAGGCTGAATTTTGGGTTAGTAAGCAAGATTTGAGGGAGTTGAATTTTGAATCCCTTGTCTCTGGTAAAGACATTTTCTATAATGTTGTTTTTATGTAGTCTTACCTGATTGCTCTTTACAATTGCAGATTAGGCCCTGCTACTATTTGCCCTGTTTTGCCACCTCCAAGAATGAATGTATTTGGACAGACATGCTCTCCAACTTTGGCCACTCAGGATACCAAGCGAAGCACTATGCCTGCATTCAGAGGGCAGAAGGTTACTGCAGTTGGTATAGAGGATGGGCGCCTCCAGATAAAATGATAATCAATGCCACAGATCCCTGAGCATGTTTTATGCCTTCCTTATCTCCCCTCTTCCTTACTTGTGGCTGATCTTCCTTTGGACAATAACTCTTACCAGATCATGATGATGACAATGAAATTAGTGCCTGTTTTTGCAAATTTTAGCACTTCAAACACTTAAAAAAGAAAAGGAAAAAAAAAAAAAGTCTGTGCTACCTTACTGAATTCGTATTCACCTATTCCATTTTTTGATACCACTCATTTTGATCAGATGACATTTGGGAGCTTACTTTTGCACACCAGAGAGAAAAATGGGAGTTAAAAAAAAAAAAAAGAAAAAATGGAGCTCTTGCTCTCTTACATGTATCATTAGCCATAGCAATATAATCTCTATTTTTTTAGGAAAACAAAAGTCTAAAAACTATGCCAATTAGGCACTGTATTCTTCCATGCTCTGGCTTCTCGTCACCCCTCCTTATGCACTAAGTGCTGAAAATATGTAGACAAATCTATTCAAAGGAAAACGGGTTTCATTAATCAGATTGGCAAACTGAAAAGAAACCCAGCTCTCTGGAAAAAATGATGTCCAAAAGAAATCATCCTCTATGGGAAAGACTGACAATGTGATTGACTCCAGCAGTGGGAGAATTCACCTGGTGTGTTTGACTGCGTCATCTGGTGAAAGCATTGTTGAGTGATTGTCCTAGCTAATTTAGTCACAGTGTGAATGCAGCAGCACATTTGAAATTCTGGCTTTCCCCAGAACAAAAGAGAGAGTATTTTGTATTGTTGTTTAAAAAACAAAAAACCAATTCCTATGTTCAGGGAGGTAAATCCACTTACAGCAGAGCAGATGAAGTGCTGTGCCATTCTGTTTTGAGCAGCATTGGCCCCTCAAATTTTTTCAGCTTAGCTTCAACAGCAAAACCAGCTTGTGAACACCTTAAACCAAACAGATGCAAAAATACCAACTTTAAATCAATCATGTGGAAGAGTGAAAGGGGAGACTTGCTAGAGCTCTTACTATAAAAGAAATCTATTGCCAAAATAGTGTTTTGCTGAGCTAAGATGTATATACATATAATGACATAAGCTATTTTTGACAGGGCATCAATATTTTTGTGTGTGTTACAAACAAAAGAATGGTTTGATTGTGTTCTAAAGACAGAAATATTGACATTCCACGTCAGTGAGTTGTTTTTAAGATATTGAAGCTCCAGTGTATCTGCAGTAGTGGCTACAGTCATTGTTTCCTCTGTACCTTCTTGCACCACTGTTCCTCCCCTGCAGCTATACTAGCTGCATTTCTTTATACAGTGAAAGGAAGTTGGGGG
>NW_020799091.1:128744584-128778661 GCF_003259725.1 Athene cunicularia
GGGGGGGGGGGGGGGCTGGGCAAGGATAAGGGGTTTACTAGTAAGTGCTGGCAGGGATCTTAAACTTTCAGCTGCCCAGAGGATTCCTTCTGTGTCAAGTGCCATGTTTCCCTCGAGGCACTGTTCAGCACAGGCCTTACATGTGCTCATACCATGTCCTGCAGTGACGTGGGAGGAGGAGCCTTACTGTCTTGTGCTTTGCTGTTGACTGGAGAAGTTTTTGTGTTCTATTTAGTTTTTTATTAAGAAAACTATAATATAATTTTTCTTATCAAATAAAAGTATTTTAAGTTTTAATGATGGTGAAGAAGGGGTGCTGACAAAATGGGGTGACAGTTTTGGATGGGGAGGGCTTGAGCAGGCAAAAGATGATGCTTAACTTGTTTTTTGTATTATTATGATTATTTATCTTAAGTTTCCGTATGTCTTCAGTTCATTCCACTTAGAAAGCAGAGCTGCCACCAGCAGGAAAAAGTGTTGGAGTGATTCCAGCTCGGGGCAATACATCATTTTACAATCAGTGACCTTGATTACTAGAGAGTTGTTTGGGACTTCTTTGCCAAATGGAAACAAAAGGGTATCTGAGATTGGCCCTGATGAATTTTTACGTTCCTTGCATGCTACCAGAGCTCTGCCAGACATATGTCCTCTGAAATGCCCCATTTATTAGACAACTTGTTGCAGTAAAAAGCACCTAGCTTCATTTTTAATGTGAACTTTAAAGGGCATTTTCAAAGAGTTGATGTAAGGGGTGCCTAGGTCTGCTGTGTATTTTTTTTTTCAGCTGCTCTGAGTGGCAATTCAGCACAAAGCACATTGAAAGTCTGTTGGATTTTCCTATGATTCAAGCTTGGAACTTTTCAGAAGTCCCCTGCCCTGTGACTACTCCTAAATTATGGATTGGAGATGAGAGGGAGAGTAGGTGCTTCACAGCACACATCATAGGATCAAGTTCACAATGTTGCCCCTTTTGGCAGGGCACGGTGTTTAGGTACAGTTGAGCAATCTCTGTTCAAGCTGTGCACAGCTGACAATCTCTGAGGTCACTGAGGGCAGAGTGGAGCCGGCCTCGCCACCCTCACTGTTTGCATCTCATGGAGTCAGCATCACTGGAGATGGCTCTCCTCAAGCTCAAGGTGACTTTGCAAAGCTGATGTCTCTTTGAGCTGCAGCCACTTTTCATGGCTTTGGAAGGCTAAATGAAAATGCCCCTTGATACAGTAAAGTGTTGATCTGAATTTTCATTGAACTGCAGCTCTGCATATTTTACCTGTCACTGATTCATTTAGCTAGCTGAGACATCACAGTATTGCACTCAAATTATGGTGAAAATACTTGCATTCTAATACTATGAGGACTTGTGTCCCTAAGTAGGATATAATGTAGCTAGATGCTTTGTAAACAACAAAACAGAGGATGCATTACCAGAAAATGAAGCATATTCACATTATGTATTGCAGATGGTAAAATATTTCTGAGAAGCAAACAGCTATATCAGCAGGGGTTGGGGTTTGGTACAAATCTTTCCCCTTGCTGTGTAAAGAAACAGTTGTTAAGGCTTTTAAAAATGTGGAGCCAAAAGGGGGGGGAAGAATCCAGTAAAAATACATTTCTTTTGGGAGGCTTCTTAATTTTGTTTCTGTGCATGCTATCAGGGACATATATTTCTTGGGCAAAGCTTTAGCTTGTGCTTGCATTAAGAGCCTGAGTGAAGGCTGCCTTGAAGTGGGAGGGAAACATTAAATGGATTAAACAGGCTCTAAGTCAGACTTACAGACTTCTTCCTTTCTACCTGCTCTCATTTCTTCTGAATTGCTAAGGCAGTTCTGCTTACCAATGGACAAAACTCTCATTACAGCAGGCCATGCAATATGTAGGAACACTTGGGTATGGAGATGTGAGGAGGCAGGTGTGAAGTTCTCCCTAAAATGTTAGGCTGTGGAACCTACAATGGCTTGCAGCAGCATAGATATCTTCCTGTCACCTCTGACATGCTCCTCACTTCACCTCATAACAGTTAGAGGAACTGTCAATGGCACACATGGCTCATGCAAGCATGACCTTTGGACAGGATGAGGGCTCCCCCTCCCACACCCCCATGCTTTAGATGCACCATCATTATTAAAAGTACTTTTTAAAATACATAGTTCATTTTTAGACTGCTGTTCACTTTTGTATTTAAAGATATTATTTTTCCTGATTTGCTTGAGAGTGTTTTCCCCATTAGAATTACAAAAATTATGAAGAATATATTGAAAGTTTGGGGAAGATTGGATTTGATTTTCCTTTTCCAAAATGGAAGGGATAGAGAGCAGATCTGTGCATGGAGTACCTTGAATAAAGTCCTCTTGTGGGAGGCTTCCCCCTACCCTGTATGGGACAAAACTACCATTTTAGGTCTAAATTTCCCATGTTTTGAAGAGTTATATGGCCCTTTATGTAGGACTATTCTGAAACCTAAATATATCACGGTGTCCCATTCATACTTGGCTGGAGTGAAATGATTTCCCACAGTGATGGGAAACATGTTGTTGTGGTTTTTAAAGTGTTTGAAGTAAACGTCTCCATGGGAACAAGATTCCGTTCATTCAGATGCCTCTGAAAGTGTATCTCACTTATGATGTATTTCATACCTTAGAAGGGCAGAACAAAATTCAGGGAACTGCAAAAATTTTTTGTCTTTTTTCAGAATAAGTGGTTTTTGAAGCTACTAGTCTTGAGAAAAATCTTAAAAGTCTACTAAACATTTGCTGCTGCTTTGCCTCTACTGTCCTCTCTGACACTGTCTTTCCTTCATAGACCCACTGTACTGTTCCTGATAGTCATGGAAACTTGGGGAGGGAACCAAACCCATGTGAAAAATCTTGTCCAGAAGGAGTGTATTTGTTGCTAAATTTTCTAGCACTGTTTACAGTTTTCCTCCATGTTATTTATAAATTTTATATTCAGTGAATGTATATTGTCTTTTAAGGTAATGTTGCATAATGTTCACTTTTTTATAGTGTCCTTTTATTCTAAACAATAAAGTGGTTTTATTTCTATCACAGACATTCTGTCTCTGTTTCACTTATTAGTGAATGTACACAAATGGATTTGCAAGTGGATTTATTAATTTCCTATACTTTCTTGATACAATTTTATTGGGCCCAAAGCAGATATTCTACCTCTAGTAATTCTTGTGCTTTGGCAAAGATCCCTCCAGCAGTCCTTTTAAGAGTTTGATCTAAGAATTGTTATGGGGGTTATAAGCTCAGGAGAGGCAAAAAATCGCTTTTGAAGTTAATGTATCCCACTTGTTAACTGGCCATAGGGGGTCACTACAGAGCAAGGCAGTCATTATGGCTGTCATGTAGCAACAGTAGGGCCTTAGAAGAAGAGATGCCAGATTGTTCTTACTTACAATTGCAGGGGTGAAGGTTGAAAGGTACATGTCCGTGGCAATGGGAAAAGAGATTCATCTTTTGGACCTTTTCTTCTGTCAAATGTCAGAGCCTTGTGTCCTCTCTTTAGGCTTACTGTTTAAGGCTGGTTAAAAATGCCCTCTTGTCATGAGAAAAAAGCTTCAGAAAAGCATTTTCAACTAAATTAAAATGCTCACAAAACGGGCCTACTGTTAGAAATTTCCTTTATCTCACTTTTACTTTAGGAAAATCTCTATTGAACACGGATGAAAGAATGAAACAGGTTTTAAAATCTGTTTTATGTTTAATCCAAAGGTTTAGAAAGTAAACTTTGTAAAGTTTTGGACATAGAAGGATGAGGATTTCTTATGCAAGAACTTAATTATTTAAAGTATATTGCATTGCAAAGAGGTAAAACCGTAACACTAGTTATAAACGCTGCCAGGGGGTCAGCCATCAAAGGACCACAGCATATTTTATGAGTGCTAGCTGGTATAGCTTGAAAGTGCCTTCAGGGAAGGGAAGAAAAAGACTGAGAAAGAGGGATCATTATATTCCTTCTGGCACATGGATAAGCTGATGCACAGTGGGCGAGCAACTTTCACAGGTACTTGGTGGAGTGTTGACTGCAACAGAGCTTGCTTGGTGTAAGCTTGCTTGCCCTCTAAGCCTCTCACAGCCCAGGATACTGTGAAGATGCACCCAGAATGGATCTTGAGAAGCTACATAGATTCATCCTATGAGGCAGATGCCCCATCTGGAAAGGGCTGACTTGAATTTGCCCAAGTGGATTGTTGCTTGTGTAAATGTTTAAACAAGATTACTCAAGCTTGCATATTAACAATAGCTTGTATTCAGATGAGATCATCTACAGTTTAAAAATGTTCCTGTATTGTTTTGGGAGTAAGCAATAGCATCTCAAAGTAGAGATTATAAAGATGACAAATGTATGAACTTAAGATCAAGTGCTCTGCTGAACCAAACTCCTGTGCTGGTAACAAATGCATTTACATGCTAAGGAATCAAGAATCAGATTTCCAGACAAAATAGTGCTAAAAGTGCTAACTAACATATTTGCAATGAAAACCTTAAGTCTTCAAAAAATACCATTCCTGAAGTGATAGTCAGAAAGTCACAACTGTCCTGAAGCATTACATATGTCACAAATCCCTCTTTATTAATCACCTGGAATTAAATAAACAGGATTCATCAATCAATTTGTCTATAAAGTCTGCAACAGTCACATAGTGTTTAGGGACCATCAATTTCTTCAGGTCTTAAATGATAATACAACCCTTACCACTGCATTACTCGAGTGCTTCACAGCACTCATGACTGCACTTACGTTCATGATGTGCCTGTGAAGTATGGAAGTGCTGTTGTCCACACAGCACAGGTAGTGAACAGAGTATTAGAACAGAGATGAAGGACCAGGTTTCAAGATATTCAAGTACCAAGCAAGCACTGGTGGGATTTTTCACAATAATCTAAATGAGAATTCCTTTTGAATTTTGAAGTTTCACTCAGTGCCTATATGCACCACCAGGTTCCTACACCCTATTATGCATTGTGGTTGGCCCACAGTGTTGCAACAAGTGTGTGAGAAAAGGGTTTGAATGTTTTTGAGCCCTAATTTGACATCTCAACAACCCTAATCTTAAAGCTGCCAATGCTGCTTGAGTTCACAATCAAGCATGGGAAATAAAGCTCAGCCAGCCAGTGGCTCACATGGAGGAGTCATGGTTCACACAAGGTCTCATCAAAGCCTCAACCAGGTAAGAAGAGCCACCAATTCATGGATGTAAGCTAGGAGCAAAAATTCATGAAGGACTAGTCATACTTTTAACCCAGGGAAAAAAAGAGACATGAACAGTTTTAAAGAAAGCCACTTGCTTTGTTGTGTTCTCCAGGACTAAACACACCTATACAGATCTCTTTGGAAGGTGCCCTAAAAGCAAAGTGCCCAGTAGCATTGACTAAACACTCAGTTGTTGACAGGAAGATTAGACTCCAGAGCCACTGTGCAAAGGAAACATTACAAGCTGAAGCAAATTATTTTTCAATAACGCCAATTTACTTTGAGTACCTAGTCAGGCTGATAAATGTCTCACAGATGGCACCCATGTGACAGACCAAGCAAACTGACATTGTGAAACAAACATCTCTTAAGGCCAATGTCCTAAATTGTCAATGTATTTTAAACAATTCCAGGAGGGGAAAAAAATCCACTTTATTTGAATAAAGTGGTTCCTTTAGGATGAGCTTTTGTTGACTAGATTTTACAATGGATTTGTGCTTTGGTCTGAGCTTGTTACATCATTTGCATTTTCAGGGTCCATAACGTGACCTGGGGGGCGTGTGTGTGCTGAGCAAGAAAGGAAAGAAGTTCCAGAGCAGTGCTTTTTGCATATTGCTTTTTAGCTAGTAATTCTTTGTACGTGAAATTGAGACTCTTCCCCCCCCCCCAATCCATTCTGGCATCAGATGAAAGCAAAGGTACTCACCATCTGCTTATGGCTTGGGAAGAATGTTTGCTCCACAAGGGGAAACTTCTCAGGACCCAGCAAGTTGAAGATTTTAATGAGCTGAGAGAACTTGGGGTGAGAGAGGGGGAAGAAAAAAACAGATGCAGTGGATGTCAGTGGCTTATTGTGTAACAGGTAAGTGCTTGCAAAATGTTCTGATACTGGTAAAGAAGGTGAGAGAAACATGTTATTATGCCTTTCCCACCTTGCTTTCTTGACCTGAGAGCAGCAAGAAAATACGAGGTTGCTGTATTTACCCAGGGCCAAGCCAGCCTGTGTACACAAACCTTGGACTAAGAGAGCAGAGAAAGGGTTCAAGAGCCAGAAGGGGATCAGTTTGGGTTTAGTTACAGATCTGCTATGAACAAGCTTTGCTTTCCAAATGTGCCCAGGAAGCAGGTGGGGGGCTCTCCTTGGTAGAGGAAAGGGCAGGAAATCAGTACTGACACTCCTGAGCAGAGACAAAATAAATCAAAGCTCTCCCTTGGATCTCTGCCCTGAAGACAAAGCAAAGCAAAGCACATTTACCCATTGTACTAAAGGGAAGGAGAATTGCTAAGGGACAGAGATGACTGGAGGGAATTGCCAGTGTTACCTGGTTTGAGTGTTAGACCAAGGAAGCATGAACCCACCATCAATCATAACTGACATTTATTATGAACCAAGGGTCTCCCAACAGCCCCCATGCATGGCAGGAGAAAGGGGAGATCATGTGCTACCCCATTCCATCTACCAGTGAGGTCTGAGGGAGGCACCAGTCTGTGAGGATGGTATCTAGAGAAATCAGTATGTAACATCAATGGAGAAAGCAACATTGCTCATATTTCACACGTAAGGGCAAACATTTGCCATTGACCCACCTGTCAGCATGAACTTCACTATTATCACCCCTATCATCACTGTCATAAACTGCTTATCATTCAGGGCTGTGCCCAGCCAGACACAAAACTCCCTATGGTAGGACTGAGTTTCGATTTCAGTCCAGGTTCCAAAACCCCAACAGAAGCATAGCACAGCAAATTCCTGCTCTGCTTTGGCCATCTGTGAAGTGAAGAGATTATCCTATGTGTTGTCTGAAGCCTCCCTGTTCGGTCTATCATTGATCAGCTGGAGAAAAACCCAAAACTGTTAGAGAAAAACTTAATAACCATGACAGAAAATGTTACTGAAGCAGGGTTGATATACCAAAGAGAGTAAGAGGTGATATATGTCCCAGAAACCTTCTGGATCTCAGGAGCAGCTTTTAGATTCTTTACAATAACACATCTAGCCAGCCTGCTTTATCTCTGAAGATGTACAGCCCCGTTACCATGGTCAGTGCTGAACTGTCAGTGCTGTTGGTGGTTGGACTAGCAGTCTTTCAAAAGGGGGAGTAAGGCTGAGTAAGGTAGTTTGGTTATTTCCATGGATGTTAAGAAAAATGAAATTATTTGGGATTGCTCCACAGGTAAGAATTTTGGTTCCTGCTGAGCTGGTAGATGTGACTGAATTTCCCATTTACAAAGTATTTTAGAAATTGAATTTATTTTCCAAGACCCCTAGAATTTGGTAAATCAAGTTAAATAAATAAAGATCTCTAGTCTGGGCTAAGTGTCACTGTAAGTCCTTTACATAAGTTCCTTCAAGGTCCCCGTCAAAACTAGGGATGCATTCATCTTGAAGGAGATCTTTGTGTCGCCTGAGGGAGGTAACACACAGATTAAGGGAAGGAATCAGACAGCTAGGGAACAAAGGAAGGGAAAGAAAGCCCTCTTTCTTCCCAGTAGCATCAGCTGCCTAATCTTACATGTTCTGAGCACTTCTGAGCAATGGCTGAAGCCAGTAAATGTACCAAATCACAACCGCAAGGTTACATTGCAGATTAAGAGCTACTGAAAAAGTTTTCTGCTGAGTAGCTATGTTAGGGCTCCCGTCCTGGCTACTGGAATAAGCAAAAAGGATTTCTGTATAAGAAGTTGAAACTTCACTTGGTGATAGAGAAGAAATACCCCTTTGGGAGTTAAAGAGTGGTATGTGTGTAAAAAATGTAATCAGTGTGCAAAAACATTAGGCTGCAAGGAGTGTGCCAGGCCCAGACCACATGCTGAAGGGGCAGCTGCAAGAAGATAAATGCTAAGAATCCTTTTCCTAATCTTGTAGGTCAAAATGTGGCATTTAAGAAAACATGAAGAGGTGATACATCCCATCACTAACACCCCCACCCTCACATGCATCATCAGATAAGAGAAAAACTACTTGCGTAGAATAATTAGTTTTGGCAAGGAAGGTATTGCTTTTGGCAAAGAAGGACAGCTTCCTTCTCTTAACTACTTACACTGAACCCTGTACATACTAGAAAAGAAAAATAAAGCCCTGTTTTCACTAGCAAAATGAGCAAACAGGACCTAAACAGAATGAGACGGAGAGAGGAGGCAAAACTCACTGGCTGAGAGCAGCACATGCCCCTCGCTGCACATGCATGCAGCCCTGGCAAACCATGGATGCCATGATGTTGAGGTGACATACATTCATACTAGGCAAATAGCTCAAACAAAATAACTGGAACAATGATACAGCTGACAGACAGCATCCTGACTTGTTCCCTGGGCTTCCTTTTTAAGCATACAACTCTTGGCTGTTGCTGAAATAACAAGTGTTTGAGACAGCCAGATGAGAGATTCAGCCATCTGGGAGCTTCCTCAATGGGCCAAGCCTGCAAAAGGGTCTGACTTTGGTATTGACTACCATGGTACATTTTTTTTTTTTTTTTTTTTTTCTGGCAGATTTTTAGGGGACAGGATATTGGCAAAGAGACATCCATGTTACATGGTGCAGCAGCCTCCTAGATACCTGATAGCAGGGATCAAGTAGCACCTCCCAGTGCATTTCAGGTGGGTGGGAATGTTACTGTCAGCAGCTCAGCTAGATATAACTGCCCTTTCCACATTTTGGTATCTGTTCTTACTTTCTGTCGTTCCACTGGTTTCAGTGAAATTGCACCCAGACCACAGAGTAAGACATGGGGCAAGGCAATGTGGCACAGCCTGGTTTTAAGTGCCTTGAACAAGTATGCAAATGAAATGCCTTGCCTGACTGGTTGGACACCAGAGTTACTTGCAGGGAGTCTTTTCAGAGAAATAAAAAGATCCGTTCAGAGGATCTCAAGGCCTTTTGTGTATTTTAAAAGTGCCTAGGCCATCAGGGAGCCTATATCCCTTGACAGTCAATAACAGTTTGGCTCTTGGACTCTGTAGGTCACTGTCTTCAAGAGTTCCAATTTCCTGCAGTCTTACAGATGCAAAAGATGCGTCACAAATATGGACATTACTGCATGTAATATGAGTGCTATTCTGAGCATTGTTCCCACTGTATTTTGTATTGCAAATTTTATAGCACAAAAATTATGATTAGTAGTTGAAGTATTGTGTTTAGGGTGCTTGTAGCACTATTTCTCAATAAGTGTGGGATCATCTTAAAACATATTTCTTAGATGTTTTCTGTGTGTGAGATCCCCCCGAATATGTCTGTTTCTCCTCTGAGAAATGCCTATTTCAAACTATGCCTGTTATAATGCAAATTTTAACCTCTGAAGAAATTTTTGTATTACTAGAAATCTGGCAAAAAAAATGGGCTGCATCAACTTCCCTTTCCCCTTCCCCTTCCCCTTCCTCTTCCTTTCTTTTGAGTTCTTTTTCTTTTACTTTAGATTCCTACAACTAGGCCTGTCACATCTTGATGCCCCTGCACACCATCAGAAATGTAATTACAAGGCATAAATTGAAAAGTGTCAACTAAACCTTCACTGACTCAACCACAAAAATCAGATGGAGTAGACCACATGACTGTCTTCCTCAGCAAAAGCCAGTGTAAATGCAGAGGCTTTTTGTATGGTCACCAGGGTCAACATGCTCATGTGTGTAGGACCAACTGTAGGAAACAATGCAAAGGTGTTGTACTGAGCCTGGTATGGATCCCTCTCTTCCATTTCCCCCCCTTTCCATTCCCAGCAACCCTTGTAATTCAAATGGGGACTGAGGCCACATGTATATCATCCACCTATAGAGTGATGGAAAAGTGAGGTTTTTCTCACTACTAACATTACTGCAACTGCAAAATTTTTGGAAAAGGCAGGACCTTGGTTTTGGTCTCAACAAAACACACAAATGTCATAAAAGGGGTGAAAACTGAGAAGACTATGCCTCTTACACAGGTACTTTTTGGTAAGAAATGCATTAAATCCAACACTGCACAGTCATGGAAATAAAAGTCTGAGTCATTACAGACCTCATCTGGATTTGAACTACTGATCAACACACTGAACACTCATAGGATATTTATTCCAACCAAAAATCAATAACAACAAAAAGACTTAATTAGGTAATGAGGAAGGTATTTACCACTTGTTATAAACATTCCAATGCACCCCATGCTACATTTTTGCAATGAGTAAGGGGAATTCCTAAAGACATATATTAAAAGTTTTTCATGGGTGCATATTGGGAAGACCCATCTCCTTGTCACATCTATATAGCTTGTAGTTCCCTTCTTCAGACCTAGAACAATGCAGGGAAACTTCCATTCTGGGAGCATCAGTGATCAGAGAGGGCACTTTGGGGTGAAACTGCTTGGAAGACCCAGATGTGGACCCCAAAATAGTATCAGCATCTGACTTCTTCCTGCAGGTGCTACTATGGTCAGCCTTGCTCCTATGGCTCTCCTGCTCCTGCAGTTTCTGCTGACTTAGAGCTGATCACAAAGTAGGTCTGTGGAATAATTACAGACTTTGGTTTATGGCTGAGACAAGGCAATGATAATATTTTTTAAGGTTTTCTAAGATTTTTAGGTGAACTTGACAAAATGTAAAGAATGGGTGAAGGGGGCTCCCAGTGCAAAATATCAGAACACTGTCCTGTTCTCCCCAGGAGCTGACTCATCCCAAGGTGTTTCTGAGGTGCAGTCTTTCAGGTTCAATGAACAAACACTTTATGATTATCTTGTATTTCCTTTTGAAACTGCTGAAAAACTCTACATGCTTTCTCCCTTCCTTATGCCTCTTTCCCAGGTCTTTGTCATTTTGTGTTCCCTTTTTTCCTAGACCTAGTTGATGAAGAAATCTCTCTACCTTTCTTACCTTTCTTTTCAGCTAATTTCCTCACAACAAAGCACCACTCAGAAAAAGCAGGAAGATAAGACAAGGGAAGACAAGTGCAGGTTGCACTTCTCAAGGAATGGATAATCTTAGTCTTAGGCTGGGGCACCTGAATACAAGTGTGCATCTAATATAAGATGGTAGAAAAAGCACAGTTCAAATACCTTCTAAAACAGTGAAAGTTAATGGTTATTTTGAGGTAGTTTTGCTGTGTTTTGGTCAGGACAGAGATGTGCTACTATTAATTTGATATTATTAATCTATTACTATGCATCTACTCTGCCTTACAAGAAATTTAGGAGTTACTGTACTGTTAGCTGCTTGTGACACATTAGAGTCTGGGATAGGTGTAACGTCCTACTCAGGGTGAGGAAATAACACCTTGATGTTACTAGAGGTTGATAAAGGAGTAGGGATGGTAGTTTTTTCCACAAGAATTCCCCGTTGGATTCCTAAGGTTGTTTAGATGATGGTTTTAACCTAAGAGACAAATTCCTATGAAACAGAGTGGAGGTTGAATTTGGTGCTTTATCAGTACCAGATATCTGCTTTGCAGTGTTGGCAGGCAGTAGAGCTGGATCGTCACTTACCACCCAGGGCTTGCTGCAGAAGTTGTAGATGGAGCAGAGGGAGTTGACCGTGTGGATGCCACCATACTGGAGACCAATGATGAGGCTGCGGAAGTCCTCTCCCAGTGCCATGCTGTAGGCATGCTGCCGGATCAGGACAAAGTCTGGCTTGAAGGACCTGGAAAAGACAAGTGAAGTGACGTTTTACTTTCAAATACTCAGCAACACTTCTAGACTCATTTGTTTTCCATCCTTCACCTTTCTTTTCATTAACACATTGCTCTTCTTTGGGCCTCTTGTCATGGGTTGCTTGTGTTAGAAGATAACAAACAAAACAAAACCCCCTAGTCATTGAAGAAAGGAAGAATCCAACATAGCTGCAAGTGTGAGAGCATAGTCACAGGCCAAACAGATATGCTGCAGTTTCCATGTTGCTCAGGCATGCACAGGAACAAGCCACAAGTGGAGACAAGTGTCATAAATTCACTGGTGGGGGGGATACTCTTTTCTTTCTAAAAGCTTGATCGTATTTGGCAAGCTTGTTATAATGTGCAACACGATGAAGGAGCAAGTTTGTTTCCTGACGACTGAACTAGATATAGAGGCAATGCCCAGTGGGTGGGAAGATCATGAGGGATTTTATCGTACACATCCATACATTGACGTACATTCCCCCTTTAATCACTTTATTACATATTCAGCACATCCCAGGCTCTTACGGTTATGAGTCAACAAGTAAAGGGCAGGCATCACAATGTAATTAATCAAATGAGCAGAGACCCTCATCCAGCGCTGTGACTCATGGTGTGGACTTTCAGAGTATTATTTAGCAAGACTGGAGCCAGGACTCATATGGTTCAAAAGCAGCAACTCTCAGCAAACGCATGGAGAAGGGAGGCCCTTTCTAGGTAAGCCAACAGGCGATCTTTCAAACAGCCAGATTTCATTCCTTGCTGATGCTGTGTCTTCGGAGCTGTTCAGGAATCTCTGGAAAGAGCAGCTGGAAAGAAACTGTTCCCAAAATGGAGCTCAGCAGCTCATTCTGAAAGGCATGGAAGGGGCTTTTCGACTGAAACGGGATTATTTTGTACTTTAACAGAGGTTGCATCAAGGACATTGGAAAAATTTCCATGCTGTATTAAAATTTCTCAGAGAAATGAGCTCTGTAACCAGGTCCCATTAGCTCACTACCCTTGAACATTTTCCTTGCTAAGAGGCTATAATTTCTATCCTTTGGATGTATGAGCTGGAAATACTTTGGATTTATAGCCCCTATTTATATTTCCATCATTCTCACAGGGAAATCAGTGATGGTGACTCTGGGCCAGATTGTGGCAACAAACACTGTATACAAAACCCAGTACAGCTTTGTTATTTAAAGCTGTTCATTTTGTTTGTTGGCTTTGGGCTTTTGTTGTCACCTGAGACATGGAGAGGAGCATGCTCTGCTTTTGTGATGCAAGAGGCCAAGCTTTGGAAATGTGATTCCCTCCCATGGAGTATTTTTAAACCCAGAGATATTACCTAATGTACTTGGCACCAAAGGTGGTGCTCTCCTCCAGCAACAAGATGCATAATGGGCATTGTGAAGGCTGTGCTATCACTGTGGAGTTGATTTATGGACCTCCCTTGCGTCAATGGGGGTGAGGCAAGAGGTGACCCCCTGCTGATAAACAGCAAGTAATACAAATCTTGGAAAGCTTGATCTCCTCCATTCTGCAGGACTTGCCATGTATTGTAGAAAGTACTCCAGAGGCAGGCACAGGTCCTCAGGAAGGATTAATCAGCTTCCTAGTACCAGGACTCAATATCTTTGCTGAGTTTAATAACAGGTGTGGTGCCTGGAGGGACAGGAGCTTCAGGCGTGTCCCTCCTTTATTCAGCTTTCTGAATGTATGAAGAAGAAAATTGTTCCTGTTATGACTCAGGTCTTTCCCCAGAATTGACTCAGGGAACAGCACTTACTGGGGCTGCATGGTAATGGTTCAGACCATTGCTCCAGTCTCCCCCGAGGAAGTGGCAGTATTTGCCCTTGAACATCGCTCCCAACACCCCGGAGTGGGGATGTGGTGCTGTAGTGGGGAGGAAGCATGTAAATGAACATGGCCAGTTGGCAGGGCAGGACACACAGCAGCTGGGAAACTACATTCAGTGGCTTTACTTTTACCAGCCAGAAGTTTAGAGAAAAAAGCTCTTGTCTTTTCAGATACTGGCAAAGGAAGAGTTTCTCAACTCAAGAATACAGAAATAACATAGAAAAGCCTATTCTCAAACTCTGCATTGTGTAGGAAGACAGGGCACTTTCTCATGCAGCAGATGAGAAGTGAATCTCTAAAGCCAAGGTGGACACTGAATCCCTGTTTTGAGCCCCGGGTCAATGAGGATGTTCCCATGGATACTGAGAACAAGGCAGAGGAGTGCAGGGCCTGGGACTTAGCTGCAAATAAACATCAGCTGGAAACCCGTGGAGTCTGTGAGACGTCTGTAACTGAGAAACAGAGACCAGTGGCAAAATGCGAGGTGAGGGTCTAGAAAGGATAGCAGGCAGTAAAAGAGAAATGAATAGTCATGGTAGGAGTGGTGGTGTGAAAACTCTGTAACTGGGGGTAACAGTGATATGTGGAGAAGAGAGCTTAATTGCTTCAAAAGAGAATTTTTGCTTTTTTGGTAGAAGATTACTCTTGCAAGCTAGTGCTCCTTCGCAGAGTGTAAACCTTAAGCTGACAATGGTGAGCCTTGGATCTGGAATAGCTAGTAGCCTAACTGTTTTCCTTGCTAGTTCAATCCAACACAATAACATCTCCCATGATAAAAAGTTGTAATCCTTGGCAGACAGACACCTTAGGCAAAAGTCCCACATTTGAAACACCATTGCCAAAACCTTTGGGTGACCCAAATTCAGTAGCATCTACTGTGCTGAGGTCCTACACAGCCCAGTCTGTCAGGACTAGGAGAGCTATGACAGGAACATGTATCTTTCCTCCCTGCTAGATCTGTCCAGCCAGCGTTTAGATGATCATGAGCAGTCTCGAATAAAACTGTACCTAGACCCCTGCTAAAGACAGGTCATGGGAATGGATTTGGTCACAGAAAGAATAAAAGAGAGCCCATTCAAACAGCTGGTGGACAAGTGTAAATGGAACTAAAAGTAAACCACAGATTCAAAACATATCATTAACAAGTTGTGCTCTGCATGTTGGTGCAGTGGCCTTCCCAGGCTGCATAACAGACATGTGCCTGAAGTTGTGAATCTTCCTTAGTATGACAGCCAGATGAATGAACCTTCCAGAAGAAAACTGGACCCCATCTTTGGCCACAACCCTTTTATAGGAGCCCTTTCACAGACCCCATGAGCTCAGCTCTCATTCAGAGTTTGACTCCTAGCACTGGCAAAATAAAGGCCACTAAAATGCATGTAACACGTTCCCAAAGTGGCATAGAGATACAAGAAGACTTTGTTTAAAGAAAAAATAAAATCCAGGAGTCTGGAAAAATTTCATTTTCAGATGGAAATAGCTGGTGAGATTTAATTTTCTCCTGGAACTGAAAGGTGCTTTCGTTTCAGCTAGTGTTGCCACAGACAATGGCCTCTGCCACACAGGACAAGAGTTTTTCAGTGCTCCAAGTTGTGTGTGATTGAACTGGCCACCCCCAGAGTGAAGCAGCCCCTCACAGATCCCTGTGGCATCTCTCCCTTTGGAGTAGTTGCCTCCTTGTCCCTGATGCCAGCCAAGGCACATGGCAGCTGCTTAGCCTACCTCTCCTCCTGCCCATTGAGATCAGCCAGCAATTACCTGAGGCAATCACCCCATCAGGTGATGATGAGCGTCTGGCTAGGAAGTTGCTAGTGTTGCTAGTCTTGAGCCTAGACTGTGATACTATGGTGCAGGATGCTTATTTGCATTTAACTAACTCTTTTTCAACTTGTTCTGATGCATTTTAGGAGTCTCTTTCTTTCTTAGTGGTAAAACTATAGTTAGAGACAAACCTATGTATAAAGCCTGGATCCAAAATACCTAATAGGAAGAGATCTATCTGCAGAATATAATTTCCTAGGTTGGACCCATTTAACCTTAAATATGTGACAGCATTAGCTGCCTTGGAAATAGTTTTGTCAGATATGATGCAATATAAAACAACTTAAGAGATTCCTGATGTTAAATATGGAAGTTAAACATCTCAGGAGCAGCAGTAGCTCTTCTGATGACCATGTGTCTAACTTCTCTAATTATGAGAAGAGGATCAGCTCTGAAAAGATCATCAGTAACATCTCTCTGCAGAAAGCAGGTCCCCAGCCTGCTATGGAGTAGAGAAGATGATGACAGCAAATCCTGCTGGGAGGTTTTATGCCTTAAAGAAATTGCCTATTTCTTATTTCTGCATAAAACCATAACTCTGGCTTGCACAAATAGCTTCATGGGCGTGAAGAAAGAACACACAAGATTCTCAGAAACCCCCACCTAGAGATAACATGTAACTGCTGCTTGAAGAAAAGCCCGCCAAAAGATGGGATCATGAGGCTTTTGAAAAATCCAATAGGAAAAAAGCATGCCAAGAGACCAAGGCTTTGAGACTTTCAAAAGACCCAATAGGAGGAGGACATTCACCCCAGCAACTCAAACGACCCAATGGAAAAAGAGCAGGATAACTATCTGACAAAAGGGGATTGGTTAAGACGGTGGTACAGGAGTATAAAAGACGTTGCTTTTTAGAACTCGGTGTGTGTCTTGGCGGAGCAGAGACTCCCAGCACACCCAGTGCTGTTTGCTTGTCTCTATTCAAACAGTAAATTTGGAATTCGGTTTGAAATCTTGGTGAATCTAAATTTATTAATAACAGCACCATGATGGGTTTAGAGAGCTTTATGCCTGTGTTGTGGGAGAATGGGCTTTCCTGCTCTCTTTCTTAAAGAGTGCCAGTCTTACAAGACAGTTGACCCTTCATGTCAATAGAAAAGATCTTCCCCAGACACTGAAGATGCACATCTTCAGGGTCTGTTTACCTTCCATTATTCAAGGAGGCTTTGTTCAGTTTTCTGACACTTCCCAGTGATAAACAAATTTTGACTAAGTTCTCTTCCAAAGCTTTTCTTATCTGTTTGGCATGACATGGAGAGGAAGAAAAGTGCATAATTAAGCAATATGATACAAGCTTTGCATTACTGGCAATTAATGTAGGCTTCAGGCAAGCTTCTGAGGCACAAATCCAAGCCATTAGTGACTGCAACTACCTGAGAAGTGCAATAATCCCTCCAACTATGCAGTGACTCAGGTGTCTGAGAGTTAGTAGAAAATGGCATTTACAAATAGGAACAAGTTATTTTTGTGTTTTACTTAGGTGTTAATAGTATTTGGTTTACATTATTGAAAAGTAATATGAAATCTATGACATTTCTACCTATCATGACATTAGATTTAATGTTATGTTGGAAGTCAGAGTAAAATGGGAAATTTGCTGAGAAAAAAAAAATCTAAGTTAAAACCTCATGTCATGTTTTTCACAGAAGCCCTGCTGAAGTTATTCAAAGAAAGAATGAATGTGATTACTTATATGAATAAGGTAATGCAGAGCTCATTTTAAACAAACAAGAAAGCAACATAGAGTAAATAATAACCTTTCTTTACCAGGCTGGAGAAGTAGGGGCTCTTTTGGTACACTGTAATAGAGAATGGCTGGGGAAAAAACATGGGGTGTGTGGGAGATCAGTGTACAAAAGCAGCAGGAAGCATGAATCATGGCTGCAGTGTGACCACATATTAACACTATATGCAGATGAGGACACCCTGGAAGATGCTCTGATTTGCTTCTCAGTCACAGACCAATGGTCAATGAGCATGTCAACCACATGTCACACACTCTCCAAACTGTACTGTGGCAGTCTCCTAAATCTGCCATATATTTTAGTTACAAACTGATCAACCTTGACAAGGAAAAGCATGTGGACCCAGATGATCCTTCCAAGTATTAACAACCACACCTGCCAACAGCAGCTTGCCTTCAAAATGCTTGTGACCTAAAGCTTTTACAGAAAGTGATCCAAATACTTTCCAACTTCACAGAACAAAGTCATAGAGTAATTTAGGTCAGAGAGGATCTTTGGAAATCATCTGCTCCAACACCCTGCTCATTGCAGAGCTAACTGTAAAGTGACATTAGGTTGATTAGGGTCTGTCCAACCAACCCAAAGATGAAGATCCCCTAGCCTCTGTGCGCACTTGCCACTATTTGACCACTTTCACTGTGAAAATTGCATCTAATTAGAATTTCACCTGCTGCAACTTGTGTCTGTTATTTTTTTTCCTTTCACTGCACACCTTCAAAAAGAGTCTGGCTTCATTCTCTCTACATCCTGCTCTTAGTTGCCTGCCTGATCTACAACCTGATGGTTGTAGATGGATTCCCCTCAGCCTCCTCTTACAGACTGAACAAAGCCATCTCTCAGTCTCTCCTTGGATGTCATTAGTCCTATTCAATAAGCTTGATGTCTTTTCACTCAACTCATTGCAGTTTTTCAATGCCTTTTTTTTTTGTACTGGGAAGCTTACAGATGGACACGGTACTCCACATGTGAATAGTGTCTAGTTAGCTACACCCTTGCTAATACTGCCCAGTGAGCCATAGGGATTCTTCCCCACAAGGGTGCACAGGACTTTCAGGTCCTTTTGTGAAGAGCTGTTTTCTCTCCAGCTGCCCCCCAGCAGTACTGTGGTTATTCCTCCCTTACCTCGATTGTCCTTACTGAACTCCATGAGGTTTCTGTTGGCCCATTTCCCCAGTTGCTGAGGTCCCTCCGAATGGCAGCTCTGCCCTCTGGCATATCTATTGCACCCCACCCTCCAGCTTTTTGCCACCCACAAGCTTGTTGAGGCTGCACACTGTCCCAATATCAGGTTGTTAATGAAAATCCACCTTGACCAGTATAGTGCAGGTGCAGCAGGACTTGACCGTTCACTTCTCTGTTTGCCATTCCCTAGAAGAAGCCTTAGTAAAAACCCATGTACAAAGGAGACAAAATAAGGCAGGACTGGGGAAAAAAAAAAAAAAAAAAAAAAAAAAAAAAAAAAAAAAAAAAAAAAAGCTGGCCATGCTGACCATGATTGAAACAATCTACAATAGTCTTTAATCATTCTGGCATTCAGTCCAGGATTAACTAGGCCCTGGCAGCACTTTTCTTGTTGGAAAGAATTACAGTAAATGCAAAAAGGGCCAGGGAGTAGTTTAGTCTCTGAGACGCTCCCCACCCTGGTCTGCTCAGATTGACTTTTGCTTTCTGGCAGCTGCCTGCATGCCAAATATCTTCCTAATAACTGTCAGCATCCTGCTTTCATGTCGGCTGGGTGCCAGCTGCTGGAGAGGTGAAGGGGGACTTTATTCATCTGGGAGATCAGTAAGCCCTGAAGGGAGAAGCAGGCCTCTAAGCAGCTGTTTAGCAGCAGGAGGTGAGGTGGAAGCAGCTGATAATAAATAAATAAATAAGCACACTCCAACTTTTGTTCACTTTTTTAGCTTCTGCTCAAAGAGAAGAGGACAGGGAAAGGCAGGTGAAAAGGGGAGAGATATTAGTGAAAGATGATGATAAATCATCCCCCATGTGGAAATACATACTTAGTTTATAAATGTTTACTGGGGGGTGTTAAGTTGCTACTGCAGCTTGCCAGGCTCTACCCTATTTGACACTTTGTCCCAACCCATTGTCTCTGCAGGCTATCTTGTTAAGAGAAGTAGTCATTTGGCACATTGCTGTTTTGTCTAAAGTGCACTTTCAAAAGCTCTCATGCTGTTACAGATACTTCTCCATTACTTTTACAGATTGCCATGCCACCAATACAAAAATATTGCCCAAATGTTGCTCAGTGTTAAATATATAGCACATACTGTACTATAAAATGTGGCACATTCTGTGAATCTTGGGAAAAACATGTGCTCAACGTGTTTTTCCATCTGGCTTCTAGAAACCTAAACTCTCACAATTAGTTTCTCCTATTTTTTCTTCCAGCTGCATCTTTGCAGAAATTTTCTGAATTTTGGTTTGGAAATAATAAAAGATAAGGAAAAGACATTCTAGAAAAGACCTTAATTAGATCAAGAGTTAAATTTGAAAAGACAGGGACTAGACAGAGCCTAGGGTTCCTCTTACACAAAACTTCTTGGAAAATGAGAAGCTGGAAAGTGACCTCCTGCCTATCAACATGTCCTACATCAGTGTCCAGGGCCAGTAGCTACTCCCATGACCTCCTTGGATATTCTCCCTGTAGAAGAACTGCAAGGAACCACCAACTCTTGTGAATTAATAGTCCTCAAGAGACAAGAAATTATCCATCTCCTAGCAATGTGCAGCTACTGTGTGGTGAGAAAGCATGGCCTCTGTATGTTAGAAAATCCACATTCCTCTTTCAGGGAGCACTGCCCTGCGGGGTGGGTGAACCCACTGGGATGGGAAAAGGTACAGTGGGCAAAGGACAGCATCCTCACTGCACTTCAAAGAGTCTTGCATCCTGAAACAGGCAGATGTTTTTTAGCCAGAGTACAGGTCTCCTGGGGTCTGCAAGCTCTGAATAGTGGGAAAACACATGCTGCTGGACTGGCCAGTTTCTTCCCTGCTTCTCCCATGTAAAAAAAAATTCTCCCTCATGTTGTGACTGTACTGCAGATTGCAGTTCAAAAATACGTTTGGGAGAAAAACACTTTCAGGTCCTGGTCTGTTTGGGATGGTGATTCAACAGGCTGCCGTCCTGTTATCAATGCTATTAGAAGCACTGAATCAGCTGGAACCAATGGGAAAGTCAGTGTTAAATAAAGAAAAGAATAGGCTTGTATGGAGGAATCAGAGCATTCACTGACCTCACCACAGCTGTGAGTAACAAGACCATATCATCCAGGGTATGACACCTTTTTATACAGGTCAAATTCAGGCAAAGCCTATAGGACTAAACATCACTCCATAGCAGAGTTCCTTCCCCACAGCAAGGCTTTGTCCACGGCACTCAGCTCCATTTTGCTTTGCTGTCCATTTTGCTTTGCTGTCAGCTTTGTCACCCCTCCCCATTTCCTAGGGCTGTTGCTCCACACAGGGTCCTTCTCATTTCAGACCCTGGGCATCTCCTGGTCCATCAGCTATTGTCTGCATACCATACTGTAAGTGGTCTGGCTACCACTATGGTAGGTCCCATGCGGACACACAAGAATGTGATTTCTCCCCTGTATGATCAGCCTCAATGGCAAAAGAGCCAGCTCCACAGGGAGACAGGAGATGAGAGCAGTCTGGTTCATGATTAATTTATATCCTTAAAATTCTGAAATGCTCCCAAAGATGTTAGTATTCCCCATGTAAGAAATCTGTCCAGATTTTCAACATATCCCTGCTCTATTCCCACATTTACTGGAATTAATAACTGAAGGCTTGTAAAGCCCAAAAGGCAAGCACAGGACTGCATTTAATCTAATGTAGAGGTTGAGATCATAGTTTGGGAGTCTAAGTGTTGCCAGAAGCAGAGACAGATGAAATTCTCATTTATGCTGAGACACTTTCATAATATCCTGAAAGCACAAATGCACCTCAAAGGGGTGCAGTGCCAGCACTGATGGCCTCTTTGCACTGTGGAAACATTGGTATGAAGGGCCCTTCAGAGAAATGAAGACAAGTGAAAATGAAAATCCCATTCCTTACATCTAACTCCAGTAGAGGTGACACAGCCCAAGGTCTTTCTAAGGAAAATTAAGGTCCAGGCAGTTCGTTCTGACTCTGTGTATGTTTGTGTGTAGACCTGTGCAAAAGGAAGTTGTGCATGTACTGGAACGAGGATGAAGAATCCACCCAAATATTTTAAAAGCAGGCATCAGCCCATGCTTGTTTTTTCACACTGCTTAGTAGTCCAGCCTTTGCACCCAGAAATTATTCCATTTCTCTGTTGAAGGGGTTGCTATGTCCAAGTCGGTGAGGGATCCTTTAGAATGAATAAGTGCCACCTCTTCCTTCCCATATTTAACTTTCCCTGGGGAAGCTCTGGTGCCAATTTTAGCCAAAGAAGTGCTGGGGTAACAAGGACCAAGATGTGGGAGATTCACCCCCTGCCAGGCCTGGCTGAGCCCAACTCTGCTCCTGGTGCCCAGTTCATCCCCCTGCAATATTATCAGTCAGGGCTTGTGTTACAGGGCACTGAAATAGGGAAGTGCTTGCTAGAGACTGCAAGAGATACTCCATGGCCAGCTCTTTTTCTTCCAACTCTGAAGAAAATGTGTTGAATAGTCTGATGGAGCCATTGCATACCATGGTGGAACTGGCACAGAAAAAACACATACCATTTTTTGGATTCGTTAGATGATAGTCTCTCTCTCCAGTAGCACATTTCCCTGAGACTATCAAATCTTTCACCCCATTCTACAGATGTGCAGAACTTAGTAGCTGAAAAAGAGGAGGTGGAGAATTCTGTTACTGTAGAATTAAATTCTGGGAGCCACACTTGTTTTAAAAATCAGGCAAGCAAAGTGATGCCTGGCATCAGTTATGTTGCTTGATATCTTACCTGTAGTTACTTGTTTCAAGATACACAGGCTAGTAGTCATGGAGGTCTGTATGCTTCCAGTTCCTTGCCCCCTTTAATTGACAACAACACTTCTAAAGCTCCTTTTTTTTTTAAAAAAAAAAAGCCTGCGGCAAGTGGTAAGTGTAGGGCTTCAAGGACTGTTATACCTTCTTAATAGGAGATTTATCTTTCAGGTAAAAGAACCACCATTATTTCCTGGTGCAGTTCAAATCAGTTGGCCCAGGGTCTACAAGAACGCCTGATGTCCAAGGTGTCAGAAAGGATCAAAGGGTCAGCAAAGAAAGAGCTTTGATTTAAACATGCAATAAGAGTTTCCCAGTGTAAAGAAATGAGACTTGCTGTCAAATGACATAATGTAATAGGCTAATAGATTGTTAGTTTATCAGTTGACATCATTTAAAACTGGAGAGAATAGCCCAGTGGTTGCTTTATTATTATTAATATAGTGGTTGTTATAAATGTTTATTATTTCATTGTTTTAAAATCCACTGGTCTGTAGTATATACACTGTCTTTTGACTAAATCACAGTGCTCTGTTGCCTTTGCTTTGAAGAGGAGTGTGCAGAAGGCAGGGCTCCTGAGGGGAGGTAATCCCAAAAGTGCCTGTTAGCAAGATGCTGTCATGTTTTCTTCCTATAACTTGTCAGTGTGATTTCCAAGGACTTGGGGTATTCAAAACCCATGATGAGTATTGTATCTCCCCATCTAGAAATATTCTGACTTGTGACTAAATATTTTGCTTAATAATTAGTAGAGGCCTAGTAAGTGATGGAAGAAAGATGTCATCAGCAGCAGGACTGGTGCACACATGTGAGTCAAAGGTGTCCCACTGGCATATCTCCGGCTGGACACCCTGGGGTGTCTATGGTCAGGCAGGACATGGCTGTGGGCAGGATGGGGGGACTTGGAGGGAATGGGAAGCAAGCTACACCCACCCATGTGGATGAGCTGAGAGGCATCCACACAACTCAGTACCATGTATGCTCTGTAATTCACCTTCTAAAGTAAAGAAGATTTTCTATTTCTGTAACTTCTAAAGCACTGGTAAAAGTGGTAGTGGAAGATGGCTGTCCTGAGCTCTTAAACTCACTGAACTGGGCAGGACAAAGCTACATCAATACAGATTGTAAATAAGTGGCTAGTGATTGTAAGGACTATTACAAACCATGGACAACACATGCCATATGAATTGCACATCCAGACAAATCCCACCACATGGATGCATGTGTTCTTAAACATGCATAGACAAAAACAAAAAACCTGAACTAATGCTGTTCATAAAAAGATACATTTTCATATATAAATATCTATGTAGAAAGGCTAGCTGTGACTGTGAACAAAACCATGAAGACCGGGACACAGACAGTCTTATCAAATATATTTTGTCTTCAGTTTCAGTTTAATAGCTCAAGATCTTTCTACCAGATGTATGAATGGCTTTGGGAGGAAAGGCACAAGAAGGAAAATGAAGATGTGATCAACCTAGGAGATGGTTCTTGGGAAACATTCCAGCATCATGAGCAAGCGAACACAAGTGCATTAGCACAGTGCACTGTCTGATGAATGCTCCAGTGGCTGGATCATGGACATACACTTTGTTTCACAGAGAAACAGACATCTGTGGGACGAAAGAAAGCAAATGGATGAAACAGATTTAACCTTAAATTTTTTTAGAAGAGGCTTGTGAAATTGTACCAAAGAACGAATGGAGACCTGTAGACGTACTAAGAGCTGTCAAGACCTGAAATGAATTGATGGACCACAGTCGTAGCTAATTGACAGTGACAAGTGTTGCTTTTTACTGTTTGGACTGGAAATGACAACTTGAGAAATTAAACTGAGGTCAATATGCTCAGAATCACTGTTTTTCAGCTGTTCTAATAATCCCTTTTAAAATATCCCTGCATGCTATATTATGTGTTTGTATTGATTAAATGTGTGAACAATATTAAACTTGCAGATGCTGTATACACCAAAAAGCACAAAAGAACTGCACAAAAAGAAATAGGGAGGTTAGAAAAATGGATAGGGAATATCAATGAGATTTCAACATGAACAAAGAAAAGCTATTGTATCGAAGATGAAATGTAGTCAGAAGTTGTCATGACAGAAACTCATAAAGATGTCAGTTTGGGAATAAAAGGGTGAAAGGTAATATCAGGGCTATGTAAACAGGGGCATTTAACCTTCATATGCAGATATGACAACTTACACTGCTCTTCATATAGCTCCAGTAAGAACGCATCTAACATTAACTCCAAATTGCAGGCACTCAAGTATCAAAAAGAAAGGGAGCAATGCTTTTGGAAAGTGAATTAAGTGTGTGATTGGGGAAGCATTGCTCAGGAAAATAGTCTGTTTGCAGACTGCTGTTATGAAGTAATGCTAGTAGGGGCAGAAATCCCCATGAAACAGAAATATGGTATTACTGAGATATATTACAGGGCAAGGCTGGCATATTGGGAATCTCTGGAAAAAAAAAGGTGATATTTCAGGAGCAGATCAGGCTGCAAGGGTCAGGATCAGGAAAGGCTTTGTGGCTATTGCAAGGGTAGTCCACCAGGATCAGGACCTCACACAGGTAGGCTAACAAATGCAAGCCACTGTTTACAATGAAGGTTGGTTGACACAGAAGGAGAAAATAATCAAGGAAAAAGAAGACCTATTGTCCTTTTTATTGGTAAGCTTGAGGCTAAAAAGAACCTGAAAAGGAGGTGTTTGTGGTTGCATGAAGGGTCTAGACTGGAAACAATGACTGTACAGTATAATATGCAACTGAGACCTTGGACAAAACCACCAGAGACAGGTAAGTCTTTCCACCACTTCCAGGAAACCTTGAAGTCATTGGGACTGTGCTGCCCTAGTTCAGATACAACCAGACCCTGAGGTCATTCTGCTTGCCCCAGCATTGCTCCAGAAAGTCCAGTTTTCAAGACAAGCCAGTGCTCCTCACCTTGCCACCTTGGTGCCGTTCCTCATGACCTGCATGTCCACCATGCAGCCGCCTGTGACGTAAGCAGCCAGGTTCAGCTCGGAGAACTCAGCCTGGAGCAGAGTAAAAGGACAGAGCATTACTCGAGGGCAGCACTGACAGAAACACATGGACACAGACACAGAATTATTATTGGCTGGAATGTGTCTGCAGTTAGAGATCCAATTACAGCTGATTTGCCCTGGAGAGACTGCAGAAGTATTTATGGCTCCCACACTTGGGGTGTACAAGTATACAGGATTAGGTTTATAAATACTGAAGAAATTAAGAATAAGCAAGCTGAAAAACATATACAGGAAATTAATAATAATAATAATAATAATAATAATAATAGAGGTAAGGTAATTTGAATTCAAATTCCAAGTTTCCACTTGGAAACATCCATTTAGAATTATGTCTAAATTGATTGTTGTGCCACTGGCCAACTATAAACCTAATGTAAAGGATTTAACCTTCCCTAAATAGCTAAAAAGTCTCATTAGGCTGCAGGAAGGTGATAAGCAGAGAAATTAATCTGATGTGGTTTACTTATTAAGATTTTTACTATTAAAGGGTTAGCAAAGCTGGCTAGGCTATTAACAGTACTGCTCAATTATTAAAACACTTCATATTTTAAAAGAAGGGCAATTTACAAGGCCAGAAATCCTGGGAAGGTATACTCTATAGGGAACAAAGGGCAATGCGTATGGGGGCAATTATAACTGCAGTGCATGCCAGCTGAAGGTTAAGACACTAATCAGAGCAATTAACTGAGTGAGGGTGTGGCCGCTGGCTCTGCTGCCCCTCAGTCTCAGGCCACTCTGAGTAGGAGGAGGAAGGCAGGATTAGCTGATCAGTCTTGAGCTCCAAATCCTAACTCTGTTCTTTATGAACAAATGAGTAGACCCTAAACTAGAATAGCCTATTATTGTGCCATGCAAGTCCACCCTTTCCAGCATGATGCCAAAATATGTGTACAGATTCAGAATCCTACATTAAATTAGTGCATGTGTATATGAATATGAACACAAATATAAATAAGTATAAATATAAGTATAAATTAAATATAAGTATAAATATAAATGTAAACATGAATATGAACATTATTATGAATATGAATATAAATAATCAGATTTCATTTTTTGAGACAGTCTTCTTGCTTTGTACAGCTTCTTGTCCCCTTCCTGTTGTTTCTTTCAGAATTAGTAAAATGGAGACTGAGCAGCAGTGAAATCATCTAACCTGTGGCTACCTAATATCAGAGCACTCAGATGGTGTGGCAAATGCTTGTGATTTTACTGGGATCCTTGTACTATTTAATATTCTTCTGATACTTCTACTACCTGGAACCAGAAGATAGTTCCAAGAACAATGTTTATACAGAAGAAAAACAGTATTAAAAAAAAAAAAGCATGTTTTGTTCTCATAAACGCATGGAAAAAACTTGCTAATGGAGAACTAGTACAACTGTAAAGGCTCAGAGGCCAGATGACAAATGAAAAAAAACACTTCCTCCTTTCTTTTTTAAAAATCCACATGGATTAAAGCATGGTGACCTGACGATGCTGATGATGTAATGAGGTTTCATGTCTGCAGCCCCATGTAAACTTTTCAAAGCAATACCCTTACATGATCTTACATCACTGTACCTCCCAATTGCAATTAAAGGAGGGGGAAAATTCTTGTTGCCAAGAAATAAATCCTACTTCAAACACATACAACCAGAGAGGGAATGGCAGTGGTGACTGGCTGGGCTTTTCTTAGGAGATTGCAGTGTTGCTGTGGCCACAGCCATACTTTCTCATTGATCAAACTGGATCATAGATAAGAAAATATGTACCTCTAAAAGGCACTTCCATTTTATACATTTTTTAAATCTTGAACAAATTCTGTAAGGTACAATCAGTGAGCTCTCTACAGGGTCAAGGCAAGCTTGTTAGCTTACATGTGGGTTTGAGATGCTCTATGGGCTAAGGGGATTAAAGGATATTCCTCAGAGATAGCCCACTCTGAAAGAAGAGTGTTACTGAGCTGGATGTTCAGCTTTTGCAGCTGAGGGATGCCTCATCTGATGTAAACACCAGAGAAAGAGAGGGAAGTTTTAGGCCTGTGTTTTCATGGGTTTTATTCTTTTCTCCCATATTTTTTCCCATAATGGTTTTGTACTGAAGAGCTTAATACTTTGCTTTGCTGAAAATGGGCAGTTTTCATTTGATGTCTGGCATTTACAATCTAAATTGGTCTGACAAGTGTTGCCTTGAGGCAGTCAGACCAAACAAAGCTGTGTTCAGACACCTGATGTCCAACAGGCCTGGGAATACCCTGAGCTGGTAACTACTTCATACCAAACTGCCAGGACCAATTTCAGGCCTGCTAATGTCAAGAGCCAAAAGAAAGGGAGAAATTCCCTTTGATAACCACTGTCCAGGGCAACCTGGCAAGGAGGAAGGAGTGGAGAGAGGGTCTGGGGAACTCAGCTACCTCACCCCTAAAACATCCAGATACAGATATACAATCACAGCTGAAGGACAATCCTAATGCTTTCCTGGCATTTGCTCCTACTTTAACTAAGTTAAGGACCATTGCTGCTTTCATGTAGCTGCTTTGTCCCATCTGACAGGCTACTTCTAGCTGGCATTTGGAAGAAGAAGGCTGAAAACTTCAGTCAGCAGAAATTATTTCCTGTTAATTTTCCAGTGCTCCCTGTATTTTTAACTTTGTGAGTTTTGTACCTTCATGACTTCCCCTGGCTGGGATTTCCAGTCTGAGATCATCTCCAGCCTGAGTTTACCTTGCAGACAAAGAGGTCTCTGAAAGCGGCCCATGCAGATAGGTAAATATGCATAGAACAGGAGAGCCCAGGTCCCCATGGCCTTGCAGAGTCATTTGCATTAGGACTTATCAAACAGAAGAAGGCATTACATTAGCTTGATGGTGTTTTATACTTGCTTTGCAATGGTGGCAGCATCTGCAAAAACATTCAGGGCAAGAGTGAACTGTATGTGAAACGTGACAAAATCCATCTTGAAGAACAATGTAATACAGACATGAGAGTAGAAATATTTTGTACCTCTGTGAGACCAGATCTGAGAGGATGCCCACAGATATTTTGAGGAGAGTTCTGTAAAAAATGCCTATTTCAGGTATTCAGATTCAGAAATTTCTCCAGATCATTTGGACTAAACCTTAAGCTACTCTCAGTTTCTCCCATCAGTGTTCTCCAGATGATGGAGGTCTTTTTGGTGAGCTATTTTAGGGTTTCTGTTTCTGTTTGCTGATAATAAATCAAGGAGGATTGTGTAATGTTAAATCACATGATAGTAGAAATGCCTGGCTTTGTAAACATACCTATTAATGACTCATGAGAAGCACATGCGCAAGGTGGATTTTAAGCATTTTTCATAGGTTAGCAGAAAGTTGTGTTGGAAGGACTTCAAGACATCACATAGTCAGTCTTCTTTTCCTAAGGCAGGATCAGCTCTACCTCTGCTGTTTTGTGCAGAAACTGAATAACCTTCTTGTATCTCCCACAGATGAAAAACCTCCTCAAGGCAGTCTGTGTCTTAACAACCTTGGAAAGTTTTCACAATGTCCAATCTAAATTTCTCCCCTTACTTTTTAAGACTGTAATTTTTTTGTCCATTACTTCCTCCTGCAGAACCTGAAGATTAATTCTTGAAGACTTATCCTTCCTTCCTTTTTTATTTTTTTTTTTTCCCCATAAGGAGACTGTGAAAGAATATTAGTTTTTTAGGTTGAGGTCTGTGTTTGGCCTCAGGGTACCTGTTCTACAACAGTTTAGGCTTTTGGACTGAACCTGAGGAAGAGGATGAAGAAGCAAGGAAGGGTCCAGATAATCAGGGTAGGAGCAATGAATAAAAATTAAATAGCAAGTGTCCTGGTTCAGCCGGGATAAAGTAAAGTTTTCCCCAGCAGAGAGAGAGGGGGAAGGGATCTGCAGCCGGGTTATTCATACCATGCTGACTTCAGGTCCAGGGGCGGAACCCTTCTCCTTGCTCTTTGGCGGGTTCGGGAGGGAATTTTGCTTTCTGTAGACCAGCTAGCGGTATTTCTCTGTATATCGTTTGTCTTGTTCACTGTTATTGCTGTTTATGGTTGTTACCATTGATACTGTTGTTGTTCAGATTGTTCTATCACTCTGTTGTATTAAATTTCTTGTTATTTTAGCCGGGGTCTGTGTCTAACTTCCAGCCCGACTGGCACAGGTGGGGGAGGGGCAACGGCAACGTGCTCTCTGATCCCAGCAAGGATTAAACCTTGCACATCAAGAAATACCAAGTGAGGATGGTTGGGCAACAAAAAAAAGGGGACAAAAAGGCAGAGTTTGAAGAAAGAAGTGCCCCTCTCTTGGCCTCAACGATTTGAAAGGGGTCTGAGGTCAGATTCAAGGACTGCCCATGACAATGCAGCTTCTGTGTTTTCCTTGACAGGCAGTGATCCAGCTGGGGAAAGTGATCATCCTTTCTGCTTTTGAGGGCTTGAGGAGTCAAGAGCAGTTCCCTGTCTGCTATGTGGAGGCTTGTCTAACTGATCTGAGAGGCAGGGAGGGGGTGAGGGGAAGCAGTCAGGACCCTTGTTCTTTGTTCTTCAACTCCTACCCACTGCATTCTTCATTCCCTTGGGCAACACTGCAGTCACTATGATGAGTGGTTAAAGAAGGCTGCAAGGAGCTTGTCAATGGTCCTCACCAGCATAGACACATCAGCCTTATGGTCTTCGCTTGGAGCAATTTGGTGCTTTGTCTCAAACATGGACATTGAGCCTATGTGAATGATTTCAAGAGACAGACAGGAAAGTCTCTCTGAAAGAGTCCTTGGGGAAATATGATAAGCTACCTAGTGATGATAAAAACCCATTACTGGGTTTAACTCATCAGGGATCAAGAATTTACTTCTGTCCTTTCCCACTCACCAACCATTTGAAAACTGTTCCTTTATAAAGGACCTTAAATGCAGTAACATCTGAGAAGAAGGATTATGAGGGGAAAGGCAGAAGCTGGAGGTTTAGGAAAGAATTAACAGGTCATTTTGCAGAGTACCAGCTCTAGCTGTGAAGCTGACCTTGCTTTGAGCATTGGAGTGGGTTGGATCAGAGGTTTGAAGGGCAAAACTGAAATATTATTTGATTCCATGTTTCTATGTGAGGTGTGATTTTTAAAGTATTTTTTCCTATTCTCTTTTAGGACATTTACTGAGGCAGCCAGCAACATAAAGGCTTTGATAAGGAAGTGCAAATGAGAATTGTTCTTGCTAATACCACCCAGTACTGACAAGTGTGATACCAATAAAAACAGGGGGAAAAAAGTGTTCATAGTATCATAGTTGCAAAAAAATGACTTGCTAAATTTTCTGTCCCAGACACAGCCTTTGATAGAATATGTGTGCTCATTTTATAGTCCTAGGCAACTAGGTGGCTCTCCTTTGAAAAGAGGAGGAAACCCTTTCCAAGGGCAATGGTTCCTGAGAAAGTCTTCAAAACCAGTACATTAATAATTTTATAGACATACATGCATACACAATGAAGAATCAACAGCTTTATAAAGACAGAAAATATCAGGTCACTGAAACAACATTCACTAGCTTTCTTTAGTGTACTGGGTCTGGCTGAACTGGAATTGGTTTTCCCCTACAGCAGCCCTCACGGTGCTGTGTTTTATGTCGGGAGCTGGCAGGGTGTTGATAGCACCCTGGTGTTGTGGCTACTGCTGAGCAGTGCTCACACAGCACCAAGCCTCTTTCTGATATTTCCCCCAGTGGGACGGGGTGGGCAAGATCTTGGGAGGGGACACAGCCAGGACAGCTGACCCAAACCGACCAAAGGGATATTCCATACCATATGACGTCTGCTCAGTATAAAGCTGGGAGAAAGGAGGAAGGGGGTGGGGTCACCCTTGGTCCTCCGAGGCAACCACTATGCGTATTGGAGCCCTGCTTCCTGAGAAGGCCCGACATCGCCTGTCCATGGGAAGTAGAGACTAAATCTGTTTGCTTTTGCTTCCGTGTGCGGACTTTTGTTTTGCCTTGCTTATATTAAAACCTTTTGTTTCACAGAGAAACAGACATCTGTGGGACGAAAGAAAGCAAATGGATGAAACAGATTTAACCTTAAATTTTTTTAGAAGAGGCTTGTGAAATTGTACCAAAGAACGAATGGAGACCTGTAGACGTACTAAGAGCTGTCAAGACCTGAAATGAATTGATGGACCACAGTCGTAGCTAATTGACAGTGACAAGTGTTGCTTTTTACTGTTTGGACTGGAAATGACAACTTGAGAAATTAAACTGAGGTCAATATGCTCAGAATCACTGTTTTTCAGCTGTTCTAATAATCCCTTTTAAAATATCCCTGCATGCTATATTATGTGTTTGTATTGATTAAATGTGTGAACAATATTAAACTTGCAGATGCTGTATACACCAAAAAGCACAAAAGAACTGCACAAAAAGAAATAGGGAGGTTAGAAAAATGGATAGGGAATATCAATGAGATTTCAACATGAACAAAGAAAAGCTATTGTATCGAAGATGAAATGTAGTCAGAAGTTGTCATGACAGAAACTCATAAAGATGTCAGTTTGGGAATAAAAGGGTGAAAGGTAATATCAGGGCTATGTAAACAGGGGCATTTAACCTTCATATGCAGATATGACAACTTACACTGCTCTTCATATAGCTCCAGTAAGAACGCATCTAACATTAACTCCAAATTGCAGGCACTCAAGTATCAAAAAGAAAGGGAGCAATGCTTTTGGAAAGTGAATTAAGTGTGTGATTGGGGAAGCATTGCTCAGGAAAATAGTCTGTTTGCAGACTGCTGTTATGAAGTAATGCTAGTAGGGGCAGAAATCCCCATGAAACAGAAATATGGTATTACTGAGATATATTACAGGGCAAGGCTGGCATATTGGGAATCTCTGGAAAAAAAAAGGTGATATTTCAGGAGCAGATCAGGCTGCAAGGGTCAGGATCAGGAAAGGCTTTGTGGCTATTGCAAGGGTAGTCCACCAGGATCAGGACCTCACACAGGTAGGCTAACAAATGCAAGCCACTGTTTACAATGAAGGTTGGTTGACACAGAAGGAGAAAATAATCAAGGAAAAAGAAGACCTATTGTCCTTTTTATTGGTAAGCTTGAGGCTAAAAAGAACCTGAAAAGGAGGTGTTTGTGGTTGCATGAAGGGTCTAGACTGGAAACAATGACTGTACAGTATAATATGCAACTGAGACCTTGGACAAAACCACCAGAGACAGGTAAGTCTTTCCACCACTTCCAGGAAACCTTGAAGTCATTGGGACTGTGCTGCCCTAGTTCAGATACAACCAGACCCTGAGGTCATTCTGCTTGCCCCAGCATTGCTCCAGAAAGTCCAGTTTTCAAGACAAGCCAGTGCTCCTCACCTTGCCACCTTGGTGCCGTTCCTCATGACCTGCATGTCCACCATGCAGCCGCCTGTGACGTAAGCAGCCAGGTTCAGCTCGGAGAACTCAGCCTGGAGCAGAGTAAAAGGACAGAGCATTACTCGAGGGCAGCACTGACAGAAACACATGGACACAGACACAGAATTATTATTGGCTGGAATGTGTCTGCAGTTAGAGATCCAATTACAGCTGATTTGCCCTGGAGAGACTGCAGAAGTATTTATGGCTCCCACACTTGGGGTGTACAAGTATACAGGATTAGGTTTATAAATACTGAAGAAATTAAGAATAAGCAAGCTGAAAAACATATACAGGAAATTAATAATAATAATAATAATAATAATAATAATAGAGGTAAGGTAATTTGAATTCAAATTCCAAGTTTCCACTTGGAAACATCCATTTAGAATTATGTCTAAATTGATTGTTGTGCCACTGGCCAACTATAAACCTAATGTAAAGGATTTAACCTTCCCTAAATAGCTAAAAAGTCTCATTAGGCTGCAGGAAGGTGATAAGCAGAGAAATTAATCTGATGTGGTTTACTTATTAAGATTTTTACTATTAAAGGGTTAGCAAAGCTGGCTAGGCTATTAACAGTACTGCTCAATTATTAAAACACTTCATATTTTAAAAGAAGGGCAATTTACAAGGCCAGAAATCCTGGGAAGGTATACTCTATAGGGAACAAAGGGCAATGCGCATGGGGGCAATTATAACTGCAGTGCATGCCAGCTGAAGGTTAAGACACTAATCAGAGCAATTAACTGAGTGAGGGTGTGGCCGCTGGCTCTGCTGCCCCTCAGTCTCAGGCCACTCTGAGTAGGAGGAGGAAGGCAGGATTAGCTGATCAGTCTTGAGCTCCAAATCCTAACTCTGTTCTTTATGAACAAATGAGTAGACCCTAAACTAGAATAGCCTATTATTGTGCCATGCAAGTCCACCCTTTCCAGCATGATGCCAAAATATGTGTACAGATTCAGAATCCTACATTAAATTAGTGCATGTGTATATGAATATGAACACAAATATAAATAAGTATAAATATAAGTATAAATTAAATATAAGTATAAATATAAATGTAAACATGAATATGAACATTATTATGAATATGAATATAAATAATCAGATTTCATTTTTTGAGACAGTCTTCTTGCTTTGTACAGCTTCTTGTCCCCTTCCTGTTGTTTCTTTCAGAATTAGTAAAATGGAGACTGAGCAGCAGTGAAATCATCTAACCTGTGGCTACCTAATATCAGAGCACTCAGATGGTGTGGCAAATGCTTGTGATTTTACTGGGATCCTTGTACTATTTAATATTCTTCTGATACTTCTACTACCTGGAACCAGAAGATAGTTCCAAGAACAATGTTTATACAGAAGAAAAACAGTATTAAAAAAAAAAAAGCATGTTTTGTTCTCATAAACGCATGGAAAAAACTTGCTAATGGAGAACTAGTACAACTGTAAAGGCTCAGAGGCCAGATGACAAATGAAAAA
>NW_020799091.1:128778711-128801116 GCF_003259725.1 Athene cunicularia
TGAGCAAACGTCATATGGTATGGAATATCCCTTTGGTCGGTTTGGGTCAGCTGTCCTGGCTGTGTCCCCTCCCAAGATCTTGCCCACCCTGTCCCACTGGGGGAAATATCAGAAAGAGCCTTGGTGCTGTGTGAGCACTGCTCAGCAGTAGCCACAACACCAGGGTGCTATCAACACCCTGCCAGCTCCCGACATAAAACACAGCACTGTGAGGGCTGCTGTAGGGGAAAACCAATTCCAGTTCAGCCAGACCCAGTACAAGTACACACAGGGAAATGGCTGGGGAAGGCAGTGTGGATTGCTCCTCCCTTGGGAAAAGGCAAGCCCACTCGTGGGATTGTCTTTGCTCAGGGACCTGGATGTACTTGGTGGGTAATGCGGGAGGATGGGACTACTCAGTGTGTGCCTCAAGAACATTTAACCTTGGGGGGAAAGTAATCTGTGGGATGAGTTGTATGTTGCAGGAAGTGATGGAGGAAGTAGGAATGACGAAGAGTGAACCAGATACGTGCAATGACGACCCAAACCTAGCCGGTGCTGGAGTCCAACAATCAAGCATACTTCTGTCCTGAACATCTATCTTGACAGATGGGAGCCAAGTCACTGAACATCTGAAGGAGTGAAGAAAGCTTATGTATGGAACGGATAAATGAATATTATGTGGGACCTGGGCATAACGTAAATGGTATGGAATAAGGGGGGGGGGACTGTACTGGGTCTGGCTGAACTGGAATTGGTTTTCCCCTACAGCAGCCCTCACGGTGCTGTAGTTCATGCTGGGAGCTGGCAGGGTGTTGATAGCACCCTGGTGTTGTGGCTACTGCTGAGCAGGGCTTATACAGCACCAAGCCTCTTTCTGATATTTCCCCCAGTGGGACGGGGTGGGCAAGATCTTGGGAGGGGACACAGCCAGGACAGCTGACCCAAACCAACCAAAGGGATATTACATATCATATGACATCTGCTCAGTATAAAGCTGGGAGAAAGGAGGAAGGGGGTGGGGTCACCCTTGGTCCTCCGAGGCAACCACTACGCGTATTGGAGCCCTGCTGCCTGAGAAGGCCCGACATCGCCTGTCCATGGGAAGTAGAGACTAAATCTGTGTGCTTTTGCTTCCGCGTGCGGACTTTTGCTTCGCTTTGCTTATATTAAAACTGCTTTTGTTTCACCCACAAGGGTTAGTTTATCTTCTTTCCCCTCTTTACCCTATTGAGAAAACAAGGGGAAAGGGGGGGGAAGTGATAGAGCGACTTGGTGGATACCTGGCATTTAGCCAGAGTCAAACCATCACATTTAGCCATGCAAACAGTTTTATAGCCCTAATGAGTACAAAACAAGCATATGGCTTATTCAGGATCACCAGCTCATCTCTGCATTTTTCTCTTCTTATGCCAGGTTTCAAGTTAGGCACCTGCAGATGATTATTAGTAAGAATTTCTACTTTGACAACAGCATCCAAAGTCTCAGTCAATACTGGGATTTCATTTTGACAGACACTGCACCAACACAGAGAGTAGGGTATAGACCTCAACATGAAAAGTTTTCGACTGAAATGAACATGTGGTGCCAAGGATAACAGAGAAACAGAGAATTTGTCCAGTGTCCTGCAGAACCATCAGAAAGCAGGCCATGAACTTCCTTACTGTTCCTATGGACTTTCAACAGATAAAAAGATCTTGGCATATGTAGTTATTTTTGCATACTTAAACCAAAGGTTTTAGGCTTAAATCAGGGTAAGTCAGAAAACTTGTATAGCTCGCATGTGGAACATAACATCACCAACATGTACTGTGGCATACTGGCTTTGCACCTCTGCAGGCATATATATGGAACTGTGAGGTAGTCTTCCAATGAAAGAAATTATAATCCCATCACCAGAACAGAAAATTTCAGTTTAAGGTGAAACAGCAAATGATTCTGCAAAGTTAGAGAGGATGAAGGGATTGCACACTAAGGTATTTTCTTTTACAACTTCCACAATTCTATAAAATGGGCATGTCTTAAATGTCCTCCTTAGTTCCTTTATTCAAGAAGTATCTACAGATTATTTGTCATTAAAATAGATTAAGCCAAATGTAGTTGTCACTGACCTGTTCCACTCGGATATCTAATTCTCCATTCACCTTCTTTCCCTGGAAATATTTGGCCCTGCAGAAGAAACGAGAGTGTCAAACATGGTTAAAGAAGATTTTCTGCTTTTATTACATACTGTTTTGCTTCTGCATTTCTCTTTTTGCTGAAGAATTTCTATCTGGGCCACAGCATGTCTTCTTAATTTCTATTTTTTTTCCAGCCCTCCGTTCTCCAGGAGCAACCTATCAAGCCAGATGAAAACCACATTGGAAAGTTCCTTCAAGTCTTGTGACTTTCTCATTTTATTTTCAAACTGAAAGCCAAATGCTCTCCTAATCTTTTCCAGAGCAACCATTCTAATCAATTACTCCTTGCTACATCTCATTTAATACTCAATCTTTATTCTGTAAAACAGAAGCAAGATATGGCATGGCATCAGAAATTTCTGATGTTGAGCATGGATCTTTATCATCGTAGCTGAAATACTTGTGAAGCCTATTTTCTTGCTCTCTCACTGCAGACTTGTTTTTTTGTTTCTGTTTGTCTTTCTGCTATGGATTCAGAAAGATAGTATCTACATCTACAGTGTTACTAATGAAGGATCTCTTCTCCTGAGCTGAGAAACTGTGTTCGCTTTGGAACTGAACAGAGTAATGACAAGGACATATTCCTTCCATCACCTCTGCTGCTAGGTGACTATGCTATGCAGACAACAAAGCACTTTCAGAAGGATTGGTTGTTCATGGGAGGGGAAGGCTGACAGTAGTGTTGGAGAAGCAAACGTAGGAAAAGGGCAGCCAGTTTCAGCTTTCTCATTCATATTTGTGTATAATGCCCCTTATATTGATTAGTCAGCAGGGAAATTGCCAATAGTTTTCCCCGTGAGTATTCCTCCCCCATTCTTCCCCTGGCCAGACAAGCTCAACAGAAGAAAATATGGATTTATTTTCTCAGACCTCCCCCCTAAAACTTCAGGAAGACCATGAAGGCTCCAAAAAGATCTTCTATTTGGAAAGCATTGAAAACACAGTTTAGTACTGCAAGACTTGTTTCCAGAGGCAAAGTAACTCTCTGCATTCTGTTTTCAATAGGCAAAGAGGACAGAATAAAGAAGTAAAGGAAAATGAAGGGAAGCTGGATTTGCTCCCTATTTTATAGTATTAGAAAAAAAAGAAGCTGGCTCACATTTTTGCTATGTGTCTATTTGTTCCAATAAAAAAAGGAGAGACAGTAGGAAAGCAATTTTCCTCATGGCCAAAACACACCAGTTTTCGACTGAATGCTCCCCTCCTCCAGAAATGTGAAATGTAAATAAAAAAGTTGTTTTGTTTTGTCATTCTGGCTCAAAACCAAGTCAAAAGTTTTCATTTTATTAGAAAAAGACATTAAAAATGTCAAAAGTTTTCTGCTTTGTTCTAACAAGGGTATCTGAAGGCAGTACCACACTTGTCTTCCCATACAGCCCATCCATCAGCATGGTGTTAATAAGACTTCTGCATAGGTGTCAGTGAGGGGCAGTGTAGCAGCCAGGTATGACTAAGACCAAGTGACCCAAACAACACCTGTCGAGTATAAGAAGCATAAGAAGCAGAGCTCTGGCCATTTTTCCTCCCTTTTCTGAATTTATGAGTGTTGCATGGAAAAAAAAAAAAAAAAAAAAAAAAAAAAAAAAAGGCAACTCAGCAGACAAGCTGACACATCATGCCTCTCACAATAAACAGGAATTTTAAATTTAATAATTCCATTATATTTCTGGTGGCATGGCTCTAGAGGGTCTGGCAAGATTCCTTGCTCCTAAACATTGGAGATATTGCTGGAACCAGTGACTTCTCAAAAACTGGAATAAGCTTTAAGTGGGCCCACAGGAACTGGTCTGAAATTTGAGGCATGCTATTCACTGGTACAAGCTTGTTTTTATTCCCAGCATGCTCATAATGTATACTCTTTATCCACATTTATGAAACATACTTCCTCCCTCTATGGCCTCTCCTCTTTGCAGGTCAGCTGGTTGCAAACTCCTTGGTGCTGCTTTGAATCAGCTTGTAATGAAGTGTGAATAACTTCAGCCTGGTACAGATGGAACAAAGAGGCTTCCACTGCCTAGACAGGAAATTAGCCTTCACACAGTTAAAAATTCCTCTCTCCCATCTCTACAGTACTGGTCCTGATCATGGATAACCCCAGAGAGGGCACATCCATCATGAGGAGTTGGAGTGGACCTCAGTGTAGACACCACGTGGAAAGAATAAAAGCTTAGTTTCCGGAGCTGCCATGAAACAGTCCCAGTCTGCCTCAGTGACTGTGACTGGAGGAAGCATGTCCACAATTTCCTGTCAGATATGGAGTGTAACCTTAATAGCAGAAGGGAAAAATAAATGATCAATTCATCTCCAATTACCTACATAAGAGCTAATTCACAGAAAGTCCATGTATAACATTAGTGCCCCTAGGTGTCTGCAAAGCATCTGTCTGAGCAAGAGATGCCATCACTGATCCAAGACTGCAAACAGACCTGTATGACAAATACCAGAGTTTATCCCTCTGGTGTCACTGACAGATGGGACAGCTTGTACTGCACCTATGCAAGGGCTGCCTGAACCAGCATGCACCCTTGCACCTTCATATGCCTGTAGTCTGCAAACACAGGGATTCAATTCTCATGGGGAGCGAAAGTCCCCCATCATAGCCTCGTGTCACCAGGTCCAGTGGAAGTAGAACTGAGCCAGTGGGCTACAAGAATGAGATCTGGGGCCAGCCTGCACCTCTGTTCTGCTCCTGTGACATGGTGAAATGGAACAAGAGAAGCAATATGGAGTGGGGGCTTCCAGGGTCAGCAGCAAAGCATCAAAACTCAAGAGCTACTTCTGTTAGGAGAGGAGAGACCATCATGCAATTTCTCTCTGTATGATAAATAACCGGTTAATCTGTATTGTTCTCTTTCTGCTTTAAAGAAAAAAAAAAAAAAAAAATCAACCCATCAGCCAATACACATGCTCAGCACAGGAATCTAGGACAAGCCATTTGTGCAGAGTTTGTACTATCTCTCCTGGCGTTACTTGTTCTCTCTTCTGCTTTTGTCTCTCAGTGCAAAGAAGCATATCCAAGATACTTCAGAGGACTGCTTCAGTGTTTTTCTCTGGATCTGTGGGAAACAGAGACATGAGGGATGCAGAAAGGGACTGCACAACTTCTGCCAGACTGGAAAATGTTTTGCACAGGTGAGAAATAGGAAAAGATGACCAGGTATCAAGCATCAGCTGGATAAAGTGCCCAAGCTTCCCCAGGTACAGTGTCACTAGATAGCAGCCCATGTAAGAAAAGTGCAGAACACCAGCCTCAGCATCAGGAAGGGTGTATCCAGGAGGGACAGACAGGTGACTGTGGTGTCTGGAGGAGTGCAGTGATTCAAAGCTTAAAGCTGTTCCTGCAGGTCCACTAGCCAGGTGAAGCAGATGTTATGACATATTATGCAGCTTTGAAGACAGGCTGGTATTAAATTCATGGGACTTCAGAGTATCCTGTAAAATGGCTTCTGCATGAAGCAATTTTCTAGGATAGGAAGAGATCAAAGAAATACAGCTCAACTCTTCCTGTGAGAGACCTCAGTGGAGCTGACATAGCAAATATCATTGCAATTGTTGGTAATATGTCTTGGAGTGACTGGGAAGCCACCCTTCAGACTAACAAATAAGCCTGAGATCAAATCCCCTGTGACGTGAACGAGCTCAGGCACTTTTTGAGGCATCACTGTTTGACAGAGGTGACAGAGTGGACCAGGCTTGTACCTTCACCCCAGAATTAGGCTCAGTATCACTGAGAGCATGCCAAAGAGGGGTAATGGCAAAGTCTTCCAAATCCTCTGACTGAGCTTGTGCCTCTAAAGCAAGACACAGAAAGCAAAGAAAGCCAAGCAACACTTTGGATGGAGACCACTTCTCATCTGGAATGGGAAGCAGCCTTTCCCTCACTGTGGAAGGGGCAAAATAAAACATGCTGAGGAGAGGAGAAATGTGCGGGACTCTTGAGGACAGATGGGCAAGGGAGTGGATGGAAGAAAGGGAGAGAAATGGTGAGGAAGAGACCTGGGTAAATAAATCAAAAGGGATCCATGGGTAAATTCTGGAATTATCTGAATCGCTTCCCTGGAATCACATTACACATATTTGTCTCAAGGCCCTTGGGAAAATACGGCATATAATTTCTTTCTGGATCAGGCTGGAAGGGGAGAAGCTGAAACCACCTGGATTGGGTTTGGGGGACCCTGGGGAGAGATTGGAGGGGGTAAGGCACTGTACAAAATATCCATATCAAAGGGCCTGGGGTCCCAATTGATTCACAAGGCAGTCACTCTATGTCTGCATTGTCTCCTTCATAAAAGGGACTGGGAAAAAGGAGACAGTTTCCAGGATGCTCGCCAGTAGTTGCTGGAATGCCCTGACTCCCCTAGCCCCAACACACTATAAAGGCAGTGGGGAGGGGAGGAGAGATGCATTTGTGCCCTTTTTCTTCATGGGTTTTCCTTTCAGGGGCCACCCCTCAACCCCTTCACCACTTCTCCCCAGTTTAACAATTGCTATCTGAAAATAGTAAGGACTTTTGAGATGGTCAAGTCTTGACTGCCCAGTGCATAGGGAAGAGAAAAATCACTCCACAAATGCTGAGGTCTGCAACCAATTGGATGGAGGTTTTGTCCACATCTGCTTTGGCCCAGAGACCTTTATGCACCATCCAGCTGAGGGATGAACTGGTTGACAGTTAATATTTATTCTGTAAGAGTACCCTGGGCCAGGGGTGGGGGATGTCAAGATGCTAAAGATGGTGAATAAGCATGATGAATGTGTGCTTCAAAACCTCAGAAAACAAGGTCTGAACTAGAGGTTAAATGGATCAGAGACAACTGCAGAAAGAAGGAAAGGATACCTGCACTGTACAAACAGACAGGGAGGGAAAAGAGCTAAATCTAAATTTTAGGTTGGGTCAAAAGTACCCCTGAATACACTGATAGTTTGCCAGGAGCTCCACAGAAGTTTCAGCTCCCGCCCTGGGGTGCAGTATTGATGTGCTCAGCCCCATGCCTCTCCAGGACAAGATCATCTTGCTCCCCATGCTGTCACCACCTGGCTTGCTGGAGCCGCTGAACCGAGAGACAGCTCAGCTGCACTGCAGGTAGGTCCTGGGTGTCTGGTCTGGTGTCTGAGGTCAGGCTCTCAGAACAGAGTGCCTTTGTTGCCTTCTGGGAAGAACCACAAGACCCAGCCCACCCTGGTTATGGTAAAACAACCCCCGAGGCATTATTAGTTAAGGGTTCACATCAAGAAAAGAAATGCCTCTCCTGAAGAGGTTTGTATCGAGATGTGATGATGGTATGGGTTTTGGGGTTTTTTTGGATAAGGGAAATCCTTGTGCTGAGGTCCTTGATGAGGTCCGAGGTCCCATCCTACAGGGCTAGAATTATTTTCTTGGCTTGTATACACACAGAAAGGGAAGTCTTGGGGCAAGAAGGGAGAAAGGTATTTTAAATATTCTGTGAGTCCTCCTTTTCTCTCAGGGAACTGAAGGCTTGTTTTCAGGGGAGACCTGGGCTTGGCTTAACAATGGCAGACACAACCATTCAGATCGCTCTTTGTGTTCCAAGAACTACAGAGTCCCAGACAACACCAGCCTCTCAGCATCTTCCTGTGCCACCTTCTGCTCGTGAAACAGGGGTAATCAAAGCCATATCCCCAACAAGAGAAGCAGCACTAGTTAGTGCAGTGCTAGTGTTTTTGGGCATGGCTTTTTGTGCTTCTCCAAGCTGTCAGGATAGGAAGGACACTTTGCTGCAGGTCTGGTCCCCCACCTAGGCTACATTGTGGTCACATTCCTCCTGGTCACAGAGAGCTGGGAGGTGGAGGTGGGTGCTGGTGAAGGTGAGGAGCTGTTTTAAGTACAACATGAGGCAGCAATTTTATTTTGTGTATTATCAAAATAATACATCTCTGGAACATATCCACATTGCTAAATCTAAATAGTATGGCCTGGAGCTGTTTGAAAGGGATATCATTTTGTTGATGATTGTGCAATATTTTATTTCAGCTCACTTGTGCCCTCCCTGAACTTGAGGAGCAGAGGAACTGGGCTAATTCAAACCAACACTGAGTCAGGGCTGCTGGCTTTCAAGCAGAAGAAATCTGGCTCACAAACCTTGAGAAATACATCTGAGAGATTTTATTTTATTTTTTTTAATATGTATGGAACTAGGCAGGACATTCTGAGGTTACATTCTATGCATTTGTAAGAACTCTGGTAAAGCAATTAAGATCCCAGATTTGACTTGCATTAGCATATTTATAACCTGGTGGGGAATGTTTTCCATACTCGTGCCTATTTTTGTAATGATACTAATCCTTTGCATTTCTGTATTACCTTTCATTTAGGAGGACTAGATCCCAAGTTGCTTTACATATTCGACAAAAATACAGGCAGACATGATGGTGATATACCTAAAACAGACTGGAAAGCAGTGTGATAAATGCAATTTATAGAATAACTTTGACAGTCTTACCTCCTTTTCACCCCACATCTGTGTGTTAAGGAATACAAAAACTCTTGCTGCTTCCAAGCTTGCGCATACACACACACGTTAAATGCAAACTTGCCTCCTCTTTCCCTAAAATTCCATTTTGCTCTTAAGACATGCTTGGCATGAATTACAGGAATGGAAATATTCAGTCCTGGGTAGACATGGCTAAATGATGAAAATGTAAGGTTTTTAGTCAGATTTGTGAAAACATAAATTTGACTTGTGAGTTTTTTTTCAAATTATAGCTGCATAGTTGCACAGAACTTGTGAAACCTTAAAAGGTCACCTCTGCATAATAAAAGCTAATTTGTAATTGTTTATTGTCAGTTACCACCATGTTAGATGATTTTTGAGTTTCTTATCAGGAAATATAGACAAAACTTTGCAATTTAACCTGTAAATTCCTGAGGTCAAACTTGAAGAATAAATTCTGAATAATAATAAAGATAAATGATAATGAAGTCCAAATCCAAAAGCTTGTCTAGAACTTCCCATTATATTTATGTTAGGTACAGAAATATTCCTCTGAATAGTAGGTCATAGTATATAGTATTCATCCTACTGAGAGCACAAAATGACTCATGACACTCATCGAATATTTTTGTAAAGGGATTCCTTGAAAAAAAATTAGGATTTAGGAAGTTCCATGTTACTAAAATTCAGCATTAGACTGTTATTATTTGATCAGTTATATTTGGGGGCAAATGATATATTTAAACCTCAGTATTTTCATGTACTATCAGAAATAAAAACAGTTTTATTTTAATAAGAAAGGATTGATAATTTCCTCTGAAAAGTATAAAACAGAAATCCTGTCAGGTCAGTCCATAATTAGACCTGAATCGTGACATTATTGTTATACAGACAACCATTTCAGGTTTATTAAGGGGATTTCATTCAGTATTAATCAGTTTTTCTCTTCCTTCATCTTTAAACTTTTAGAGACAGTATGTTCAGGTAGATTTGGCTGTAAAGTAAATGGCAAAACAAAAATGCAACTTGGTGTCTCCTAAAAATATCCTCTGTGGCGCTTTTTTTTTTTTTCCCCCTGTGAAATATGGCATAATCCTCACATGTAAAACTGCTGCACATAGGGCACATGCATTTTGTGTAAGACAGCATGTAACACTGTTAACATGTAAAACAGCCTGAAATTCAGACAAAATACACCAATAGCTTTTAAAAGTGACATGAGGTATTTCACAAATGCAACCAAGATATCTAACAAACAGAAGAATTTTGTTATGCTGTCTGTTCCAGAAAGCAATTATTTTTAGCATACATTATTAACAGGAGCCTTAGCTGTGCTTGATCACTTCCCAAATACACTGTTTAAACATGAAGCATTAAGCTAGAAAGCTAAGCACTTTCACAAGAGGATGGGGTTTAACAATTTACAGTACTAAACCCTGTTTGATCTGCTGAGAAATTCAATCCATCAAGAGCATAATTTTACTTAACAGTGTGGTGGGCACGGGAATTGCCAGAGGTGAGATATTTTCCCCCTGAGGTCTTGCTGCTGGAGCTGGCCCATCTGCCATTATATGGAGTCCTACTATCCCCCTTCCTCATGGTCCCACTCACTTTTGCTGCGTTTTAGCATGTGTGTGTATTCACGTCTGAGCTCCCTTTTTCTGGTAGCTGCTGTAGGCGAGTTGTGGATTAGTTTTTGGACGTCTTCTGAGGCACAGATATGGCTTGATCAGCCCACAAGAAGATACCTCACTCTCCAGGTGGAGGCTACCCAGTCGAGATATGTTCCATTAATGACTGAAAAGAAGCAGAGTTTTTCCTCTAGCATGCTGATGCACCGGTACATTCACTGCTGTGGGTGTCTCTGAGGGCTGTCTGTCAAAGCATAAGGAAGATGTACAGATAGTGTTTTCCTCTTGTGCACATCCTGCACATGGCAGATACTCTGTATGCTTCCTTGATATTGTCCTGGTTCAAGAAGGATAGGGTTAAGTTTCCCCAGCAGAGAGAAAGGGGAAAGGGATCTCCAGCTGGGTTATTCATACCATGCTGACGTCAGGTCCAGAGGCAGGAAACTTTGATTTTACTTTCTCATTGGCTTTTTGGCGGCCAGACCAAAGCGTCAGCTTTGTTCCCTGATCATTTTGCAGTATTTCTCTGTATATCATTTGTCTTGTTCACTGATATTGCTGTTTATTGTTGTTATCATTGCCACTGTTGTATTAAATTTCTTCTTCTTTTAACCCGGGTTTGTGCCTCACTTCCAGCCTGAATGGATGAGGGTGGGGAAGGGGCAACAGCAACATGATCTCCGGTCCCGGCAGGGCTTAAACCACCACAGATAGTCACTAGAATAAGGTCTTGGAGAAGGATGGAAAATTTGCCAAAATGCTGCCACTTTAAGAGAAAGCTGGGTGAGTTCCCTTGTGTTTAATAGAACATACTTTTCTTTTACTGATGGTAATGCAGAAAGCAGCTGATCATATTCTGTGGGGCTGACAGTACTTTGGAATAAACAAGAGCATATTGCATGTCAGGAGTGGCAAGAACATTAAGGAGAAGACAAGCCATGGATGCTCTTTTCTTACTCCAGACCTCTGAGAGAAGTTGAGTGCTATACTGTACCATCAGAGACATAGTAACTCCTTAAAAATAGAAAGGATTGCCATTTGTCACTTTAAAGTGCATTAAACATGCACTTGCCTGTTTGGGTTGTTAGAGCATTTCATTATGCACTTGTGCAACACCTCTTCCTTATCCACAATTCCAGCTCTTTGCCTCTGCTATAATACAAACAGTGATAATAAATTAATGTCTGGCTTGGCAATATTTCTACAGTCTCCAATTATGAGAACGTGTTTTCATTTAGAGAAGAGAAATCAAATGGCAGATTCCACTGTCTCTCACCCCTTCCTGCCTGTGAACAAGCTAGTCCTTGTTGTAAACTCTGTTTAACTTGCTGTGGGGGAGAAGGCATTGTGGAAGAGCCCTACCCTTAATGTAAAGGTAGTGCTTCAGTAGTTATCTCTTGGGGATCTTTTCTAGTAGAGTTAACTATTTAAAAGGAGAAGGATTCTTGAAAACCAAACACAAAGCTTCCACAAATAGCAAGAACCAGAGCAGGCAGAGGTGAAATGCATTGCAAACATGATGCTTCTTCTTTGAAACCCAAAATCACCATCACAGAAGTAAAATAGGTTGTTGTTCACCATCCAAAGTCTGAGACTGTTTCTGTACATGATGCAAAGTGGGCAGCCAGAATCCCTGGATAACCAGCTTCTTCAGCTGTGTTCTCACAAAGCAAATGCTCCTGCCTTGGACTGGTCAACTTGAGTTCACATACCCTGGCTGAGACCAAGAAGATGACTGGCATTGCTCAGGGGTACCTCACCAAGAATAAACATCCACAGAGCCATGGAGTCAGTGCTCTACAGTGCTGCTCTCAAGGGCTCACTGAATTTCCTGGACACATGAAAATCAACTGCCAAGTAGCACTCCTGGCCTACTGGAGTGGTAGCACTGGTATGCTCTCTCAGAAAGGACCACATATTACCTTCAGGGTGGGGAAGTTTCTTGGCATGTTTCTGCGTCTGTGCTACAAAGAGCCATGGAAATCTGTGGCAGACAAGGGTTAGTAGTGTTGTTTCCTTGGGTTTTATGCCATATGTATGTCAGGATACAGTCATGAGTGTATACACTAATTTTGTTTAGTGCCCTCTCAACTGTAGGCAGAGTGAAGCCAGGGAACCTTTGCAGGCAGTGTTATTTGATACCTGCAGGCCTGTAGATAGAGGCAGAGAACTGGGAGGAATGAAAGGGGTTCCCCATCATGTGTAGAAACTGCTGAATTACAGACAGCAGAGGGATAGCCCAGACAGCAGGATGCATGAAGTGCTTATGTATGAGTGGAGGAGTGAAGACACAGCATGGGTAGCCATACTTCCTCTTTATATCTCCCAGCTGCTGCTCCTTAGGCCAGCTCAGCTAACAGACCACAAAGTCTGCATGACAGAACAGCAGCTGGGAGATGTAAAGGCAGGGATCTGAACAGTGCGTATTTTAAATCTTGAAAACACTGCAACAGAGTCCAACCCCTCCTTGTCGTCTACCCTGCCCAGACTACCCTCAGTACCATTCATCTCAAGGAAAAACTAGACTGACTTTTCCTCTCTGATTACACTGTTTGGACTAAGCAGTGCTGGCTGAGCCCCAGATGCTAGAGCTGTGCATTAGAGGCACTCCCATCCCCAGCTGGAGAATGCTGTGTTAAGGGACTGCCATCTGGCAGCATCTCCAAGGAACTGCAAAAATGCTAAGCAGAGACGGAGGCTGGTGAGCATCAGCCTGTTGGGAGACTTGCAGGTGCACCCAGGAAGGCTAGATTATGGTTGAGCCAGACTTGTGCTGCCGACTGAACTATCTGGCATTAGAAAGCTGCTGCTGTGATAAAAGACACTAGGCCAGTGAATTATTTAATACAATGACCACCTCATCAGGGAATTTTCCACTCAGTTAAAAAGTTGTTTCTCCCTTAAAAATCCCTCTGTTTTCCCTCTCTTACTTCAAGTTGGCTGAAGAAGGTCATCACCCCTTTTTAGCTAAAGCCAAGTTCTTGCTTTGTGAAGATACACCCAGGGAGGTAGGTCCCACTTGTCCCCACTCTCCTGGGAAAGCAGCAAAGACCAAAGGTGATCACTTTACTGAAGAGTGGTGTGGGATGAAAAGAACAGTAGTGTCCCTTGGTCAAGGCCTGATAATCTAACTTCTTTCATTTTGAAATATTCAGTATGGTCCCCTTGCCTGTGCTACCCTTTCCTTTTTTTCTGTGTTGGGACAAGCTAACAGACAAACCAATAAGCATTTCCTCAAAACATGCTCAGGATTTTCACCAAAAAAGGCCTCTTGGCCATCTTGACTAAAGCTTTCTAAACTAGCCAACTTTGAAAGGGGGCACACTGCAAGCAGGAAGTAATTTCTCTAATATTTCAGACTACTTCAGTTGTCCTGCTCTTCGGAAAGTGTCCTCTTCTGCCCAATATCACAGGAAACAAACTTCCATACTTTTGTTTGTAAACAGGGACCTGCATGAAGTAGACAAATTTGAGGCTTAGCTGAGCCTGAGAGTCTTTTGCCTATAGCTACTACACTTAGCAAGTAAAGGGCCCTTGATCAGTGAATGAATTCCAGTCATTGGTAGTAGTAGTCTTGGGTTATCTTTTATTAATTTACGTACAAATTTGCACACAAGGAAAAACTTAAGAGAGAAAGCTAGAGATAGCAGCCCCTTTACACTTCTGGAGCCAGAATAAACAGTAGGCTAAGGTCCTGAACCACATCACTAACATACCTTCAGCCATGATCTCTTAGTACCATTGCTAGATGTAACAGCTCAGTGAAGCCTGCTGAGCCAAGAGCGCCCTATGTGTGCTCACATAATGAGGCTATCAAGAAGTTTGTGAATGAGTACCAAATGAACATTTTTTTCAGGAAAGATATGAGAAGAGCCTACTCTGCCATTTATGCAAGTCACTGGACAGACACCGACCTGGGGCTAGAGCTGGTGACCTAGATCTGAAAGTATCTGTGTACCCCCCTGCAGATGCCCTATGATGCACAGATCTCACTCATCCCTCAAACTTTGTGGCACTGAATTCAGCAAGGAGGACCATGATGACTTACCAGTCCGTGTGTGCATCATCAATGACCAGGAGGATCTTGGGTTTCTGGGCCACAGGTGGTGTGGGGCTGACTGAGTGATCAATTAGTCCTGCAGCTGCTTGTGTGGTCTGCTTCATGGCACTGGAGATGGAGCTGAAGATGCTGGTGCCAGTAGAGGAAGAGTGTGAGGGCTGTAGTGGTTGTGGATTCTTTCTCTCTGTGGCAGGAGAAACTGGGGAGCTTGTGGAATTGTTCGGGCACTGCAAGTCCATCATGTAGCCATTGGGCAAATTTGCCACAAAACTACTGTCTGAGAGACGCCTCCGGAGGAAATTCATTGTGGCAGTGTTGGGTGGGAACTTTCTCAGCAAGAGTGAGACTGAACAACAGTGTCACCAGTCCTGGAGAATGTTTCTGTGTGTGTGTGTGTAGGGTATCTCCTTGCACTCCAGGCAGACAGGCTTTCTGTCTTGAAATCCTTGCTGGAGAAATATGCCTTAGTTTTTCAGCTCTCTTTCCTGTGGGAATAAAATCAAACACATAAGTGAGACACATACTTTGAGTCTGAGATAAGAAAAACTCTTTCAGCATTTTAAATTGCTAGGTTAATCAACAAGAGGAAAAAGGACTACTGGTTTTGTTGCAGTATGTTACACTGGTACAGCCGAATAGGACAAAGTGCATTTCATGGCTTGCTTTCATCCCAAAACAATTTCCCAGTTGTGGCAGACAAGCTTGCACTAACTTAGGGGCTAACAATTCTGTTACTGTTCATTGTGTAGAAAGAAAAATTATTCTGGCCATAAACATTATTTTCAAGAGAGACAGACAGATTATTTCTGGTATTTTGTGTATTAGAAATAATACATGATTGTTACAGAATAACCAGAAAATGATCCAACAGGATCAAGAGTTTTATCATCTTTAGCAAGCTTATAAGCAAGGCTCTGAATTAAAGAGCAATCATTCAAAATTGAAACAGCTTGTAGAAAATAAAAAGTGGAAAAATCCCCACACACATCTTAAACTCAGTGGCAGCTTCAAACTACTCATTTCTGTCCCTGCTGCTCTGTTTTCCCAATTATTAGTCCTAGCATAAAGGACACAGCCGGCATAAAGATAAACCAATAACCAAATTGTATTTGATACAAAAGGGTCAGTACATGGGTGAGCGCTGGGGGTACAAACAAGTCAGATTATACATAATCAACATCAATCCCACTGACCCCAACAACACCACCACACAGCCAACAATGGGTGGAATAAATGGTGAAAGGCAGTTTCCCATAGAAGGGACAGGAGACAACCAAGTCAACAAACCAAATACATAAGACCAAGGAAGCCACATACTGAATCTCTACACAGCCCACACTGACGAAAGCCAGACCTGACTGGAGCCCAGTTCCAACAAGGCAGGAAGTTCTTCCCCAGCAAAAAACTCTACAAAATGCATCCACCTGACAGACAGACACCACCCCTTCCTGCAAGTGGTCCCAGCTTTTATCCCTAAGTGGGACACCTGACCTTTGGTTACTTAATGTGGGACACTTGGGGCTCCTTTACCTAATGGCTCTCCCTGCAAGGGCCGCACCCTGGAGGGAAGCTTAAAGGTAAACTCACCCCCCCTTTGTGAAGGGCTGTGGGAATTACCCACATGTCACCCTTAATTTGGGGCTTGGGGTTGAAACCTCAGCATTTCACTTGGCCCCTTGACATATGGGTGGACCATAGCCCTCACATGATCTCTAAGTGTGACATCTTTATCTTGTATTTGGTTATAGACACTGCCACAGTCATCTCAGCTGTTACTTCATATTCTTCACTGTTGTGGTCTTTTTCATTGGAAGATCAGTGTGACTGTGGATCTGAAGCTGATGTCATCTGCTCAGCACAGTTCAGCATCAACTTGTATTCCAGTCTGCATGCTGCCCATTCAGGTTGAATACATTTGTCATGAGTGATTTCATATTCCCGGCAGTGCCATGCAAGATCTAGGACAAAATCTTAGACCATTGTTATGCCCGCAAATAACATTTATTTGTGGGAACATGTTCCTATTTTTTCTGTCCAGGCTTCATGATTAGGATGGTGTTATCTTTTTCCTACAGCTATTACCTCAGCTGGCTCAGGGGGGCCACTCAGCCCTTGGACCCATACTTTTGCTCCATTAGTAAAGTTGGTGGATCCAAATCCTTTGTCTCCACGAACAGTAGTGACTTGGGGTGGGTCCCCCTTCCTCACCGTTGTTTTCAAAACTGGTAATATTAATAGCTGTGCTACTCCATCATTGGGTTGAATAACTAAATCTTGTTCACCATTATGCAGCAGGATTACTTTGATCTCTCCCTGGTAGTCTGCATCAATCACTCCTCCCATTACATGAACACCTTTTAGGGCTAGGTTTGAGCAAGCAGTTTAAGCCAAAGTGTCCTGGGGGAATTTGGATTCCTATCCCAGTGTTAATAACCCTTGTCTGGCCTCAATTTATCTTTACCAGTTCTGATGCATAAAGATCTAGCCCAGCAGCCTCTGGAGTGGCCCGGTAGGGGGCCATTGCACCTGGAACCATTTCCCAGTAGGTTAAAGTTTCAGTTACCATTAGAGGCTTTATTTGCAGCTTGGGCATAGTCATGCACATCAAGGGTGTCTCCATCTCCCTGATGGGTCTATTGTTGAGGGTGTGGAGCGTATCTGTGAGGTTAGATCTCCATCGGGATGGGTTTCCATTTCCCAGCTTTTTTAACAGCTCCTTTAAAAGCCCATTCATTATTTCAATTAATCCTGCAGCCTGTGGATAGTATGGAATATGGAAGATCCACTGAATGTTATGCTGCTCTGCATATTGCTGTACAAATTTATTTCAGAAATGGGACCAATTATCAGTTTGTATTTGTAAGGGGATGTCATAGTATAGGATCATTATATCTATGGTAGAGGTAGTACTATGGTGCATGGCTTTTCTGCAGGGATAAGCAATCAAGTATCCTGAATATGTGTCAGCTGCAGTGCAGATGTATTTGCACCTTCGGTCCTGGGGTAAAGGGCCAATATAGTCCATCTGCCAGATTTGTCCTGGCAATTTCTCTCTTCCCAATTCTCCTTTTACGATATTTGGTACCAGGCGCTTACGAGTATGCTGGCACACAGGGCACTGGGCAATTTTTTTTTTTTTGATCATATCCAGTGACATAACTATGCCATGCTCTTGGGCCCACTTGTAAGTGGCATTTTCCCCAAGATGCCCACATTTCTGGTGTGCCCATTTTGCCAAACCCTCATGGTCTCCTTCCTGAGGGAACTCCAGTCCAGCCTGGGAAATCTTTGCCCGGTTATCAGTGACAGAATTGTAAAGACGCTCAAGTGAATTTATATTACTATGAGCATCTACATGGAATACTGTCACCTTGGTTCTTTGAACCAATTCCCCAATATCTTTCCATATTGCCTTTCCCCAGACATTTTAGAATAAATTTCCCAATCTTTGGCTACCCATGTTGGCAGCCAAGTAGTCAATCCTTTTGCCACTGACCAAGAATCGGTGTATAGGTGACATTCCCCTAAATCCTCTTGTTTTAAAGCCATATATGCTGCATATAACTCAGCATATTGGCTACTTTCCCCTTCTCCTGGGGTCTCCAGAAATTTCCCTGAATGATAATTTCCCTGATAATCCACTGCCTTCCAAAACCTTTTCCCTCCTATATATTTAGCTGACCCATCTGTAAGCCATGTGTCCTGGTTCAGCTAGGATAGGGTTAGGTTTCCCCAGCAGAGAGAGAATGGGAAGGGATCTCCAGCCGAGTTATTCATACCATGCTAGCATCAGGTCCAGGGGCAGAACCTTTTTTACCTGGCTCTTTGGCGGGATTTTTTTTTTTTCCCCGTGACCAGCTAGTGGTATTTCTCTGTATATTGTTTGTCTTGCTTACTGTTATTGCTGTTTATTGTTGCTATCATTGCTACTGTTGTTGTTCAGATTGTTTATCACATTGTTTTATTAAATTTCTTCTTATTTTAACCCAGGGTTTGTGCCTCACTTCCAGCCCGACCGGCTGCGGGTGGGGGAGGGGCAACGGCAACGTGCTCTCGGTCCCGGCAGGGCTTAAACCACTACAGTGAGGAATGCTCTAAGTTTCCTGCAGTAACTGTACAAGTCGTGATTTCATGGTGATAAGAGTGAAAGTGGTACCAGACACACCATTAATAGAGGAGGGATTTCCTTCAGCTGAGAGATGCATTGCTTTGAAGAGTACTGATCTGAATAAAATCAAGAAGCTGGATGTACTTAATATGTAGGGCCTACCAATATGCATTGGGGCTCACCTGGAAAAAAGATGCCTGAGGGACTGATAACTCACAGGTTCTCAGAGTAAACTGTAGCAGTCTGTCCAGTGTTAAGTGGGGTTCCTGTCTTAATTATGATCTCATACCCTTCCTCATTCCTATACCAATTTTTTTCTACTGTATTTCAATTCTGCCACAACAGACTGGTTATTCAAAATGCAGGTAAACAGAACATTCTTTTACTATAGCGTTAAGTAGATATGTCAGGAAAAAAAAGTGCTACGGGTCATGAAAGGGAATAAACAATTCACTAAGAGGTCATAATATACATCAAACAGATAATTATTAATTAACTGATAATGATAAGGATTTTCTGTTTGGAGCACAAATTGTGTTACTTTTTGTATACTTATAAGAAAAAATGGATTGCATATTTCCAGATAATGTATCTTCAAACACAACCCTGCAATTCTTCCACCAATGCTTCTAACTGATTTTAAAATGCTACAAAAATTGAACTTCTTTCCAAAATGTTCCATGCTTCTGGGTTTTAAAAAGCTTTTCTTCAAAAATCTGAAGTCTTCTAAATCATCTGTAGTGCTAGTATATTCAATCTAATTTTTGCTGTCATTTGCATCCATCCCTTTTATCCCCCCTGCACCATTCCAGGCACCACCATATCCCAGTTTCTGAATTTTTTTCCATGTGGTGAGGAATGCCTCATAATACTTGAGATGAACAGCAGATACCTGCAGAAATAAAGCCTGTAATTTGCCTTTGTGTGGCAAAGTGCTCATTTGCTTTCTAACCGTATGTGCCCATCTCGTGTAGCAGCACTTAGTATAAAGAGAATAATAAACTGCTAATTTGAACACATTTACTGATTTATTTTGATGATGGTAGAGAAAGACAATGTTTTACTGCACTCTGGGGAAGATTTCTGACACAACTATAAGATAGACTGATTCTTCCATGTCATGTAGTAGTGGACTATTCCCCTCAAAGAGACAGAGAAAATGGGGTTTGGTAGACCTCCATCTGGAGCACTGTAGGGGTTGAGCTGGCTATGTGTGTCTTGGGGTCCATGATGACCAACCTAAATTGTGATGAGCATTTCCAGGAGATATTTTCTTCACTTCTTTTGCATGATTACGACTGATCACATAGGAACACATGAAAATGTGTGTGGGTTTGTGTAATGCATCCCTTTTGCTTGCACCATGTATCCACACAATTGTCACTCCAGCAAGGGTGACAATCCCCCACCCCCCCTGAGCTGGAACAAGCACCCCAGCTCAGTGCCTGAGTCCCCAGGTTCATAAAGTCCAGTGGGTACAAAACCTGTGTGTTGAAATTGGTCACTTTGTAATAACTACATGGCTTTGTCATCCCTATGCAGTCACAGAATTGGTTAAAAAAAAACAGAACAAACTCTGGGGCACAACTTCTTAGCTTCAAGATTTCAGAGGCTGGCATGGATGGCAGGATGTTAACTATGTCAGGCTGAGGAATTATGTTTATTCCCTGCAGCTTTGCGCAAAGCTACACACTCATGGAGCCTGGCTTCCCCTGTTAAGGCAACCAGCCAAATTCTGCCTGCGCTTCTACTTGCATATTCAGTGTTTTCCATAGACTTGAGCTAAAGTACAGAGATGATCTTCCTGCATGTTGTAGTATGGCAGTCAGTGCATTAAAACAAACAAAACATTATTCTGTATTTCAAGATTGCACACAAAAGCAAACCAATCTTATGGTTCTTGTAGATAGAAAGAGCAGTTCTTTTCTCTGTTTTTTTCTTCATATGGACTTTTTACTTTGAGCAAGTCATTTAACTGCTTTGTGCTTTAGTGTGCCCGATTGTATAATATTTCTGTTAAATAAAGCATGAAAAGGATAAACTGGGTCATGTTTGATAGAGACTGAGATGTGTGGTGATCTAAATACAGATTGCAGATGTGTTTTATAATATAAAAAGTAAGTATGGCAGCTGTTTAAAATTAAATCTACCTGAAAACTGTATTACTTTTTAACATGAAAGAATACACAGAATTTTCAGCTCAAATGAGAGCTGCTAAGTTCATTGGAGTCCAGATTCAGAGCTCATCACTGCAAAAACCATCGTGGATACCCAGAAGATTTAATTGTGTATTATTTATTTATTTTATAAATAAGCCAGGTTAGACGCAAGCATCTCTGTCCCCTTTCCTATCTACTCCAATGCAAACACAGTATCCAAACATGACCAAGTGAGTGATGGGGTTATGAAAATATGGTATCATCGCTCAACTTCATAGAAGCTAACCTTCACATGTTAGTGATAGACCTTGCATATCCACATATATTTTCGTAAGAGCTGCAGGAAGAACCCTGGTTAAATCTCTTCATATGGAAATCTGTTGGAGAACGGCTTGCAGAGAGCAAGGCCATAGCTCCCTGCAGGAGCTGGTCGGCCATAGCTCCCTGCAGAAGTCGGTCACAGCCACCTGAGGTAAACAGAGGAAAAAACCCAGCGTACATTGATGATAACAAGGACTGTTGTGAGAACAAAGAGATAAGTTGGGGCACATTATGACCTTGGGGGTGAGAGGAAGGCAGCCCTGGGAGGGAAGCAGGTTCACAGCAAGAAAGATGTTTATGCATACCAGAGATGCCACAAGGGGCTGGGGTATTATAATGTGACCTTTTGGATGTACCCAATGGCTGAGATATTATAATGTAGTTTTTTTAATGTATCCAATAGAGTTACAAGTAGTGTATTGTAGAGTGCTTATATAAGGTGTGATTTCTATCAATAAAGTTGAAGCTTGCTCTATCATTCACATTGAATCGGCTGCTTGCTTCCTCCGCCCGCCGCAAGTGGCGCACCGAACAGGGTTACCCGAACTCTTCTTTTCCACCAGATGGAATCCGGGAAGCGGCGGAATAGAAAAATTCGGAGCTGGAAGGCGGTAAGGTCACTGTCGACGGCAGTACGGCAGGAGATGTGTGCCGTGTCCTAAAGCGTCGGGATTCGTAAGTCTGACATAGCGCAGCTGGTCCGGCTTCAGGGGATTTTGGCGATCCAAAGAGGGCTACCCCGGAATTGGCCGCATTGGGGTCCAACCCTGGAAAGGCCACAGGGAATTACAGGCTGAAAGGGATTATACCCAGGAACAGCCTTCACTGGTTGTTGGCTACTTGATCGGACTTTAAGGAAGGTCGTTCAGCCGCACCAGGAATTTGAGGAGTTTGCCCGGGCAGGAATATTTGAACAAGAGGTAGTCCTCAGAATTTTTGCTTTTTAGAAAAGCGGGGAGTAGGTCCGATAACAGACTTAGCCGTGCTGATTGGTCTGGGCAAGGCTAAGGGACACTTTAAAGAGCCAAATTTATTGTTTGAAGAGGCAGAATGGTGTGATAATCTTTTAGACCCTGATGCTGTAAATCCTGAAAAAGAATCTGGAATGTCTGGTCTGTGTCCTCCCTTAATTGGGGATGATCCGTAGATAAAAGTGAGGCGAAAGAAACGTAAAAGTGAGGCAAATAAACCTTGGTGCAAGGGAATATGGACACGGCAAGAAAAATTCTTTCTCCTGTAAGCTATGAGCCGAGTCATCAGCCACGTTGGGAAGAACGGCATTTTTCTGTTATTAAAGATTTAGAGAGAAGCATTAATAAGGACGGGCTGCAAAAACTCAAATTACAACAGCTGTACTGGAGGCGATGGCTCAGAGATATTGACTGGTCCCGTAAAAATTGGCTAACACTTTCAAGAAAAAAGCGGCATTCACGCCGGCACAGCACTCTACCTGGAAATCCGAGGTGTAGATCTCTATGCTCAACATTCGGAGCTGGCGGCGGCGGCCCGGGGCCACCC
>NW_020799091.1:128801166-128823420 GCF_003259725.1 Athene cunicularia
GCTCTGCTGTAAAACACATGCATTTTTTCCACCAGAATGCCAGAGCAATACAAAAACAGTTTTCTTTATCAAGGCATCAGGCTAAAGACATCACTGCAACTTGCCCTGAATACCAGAAAGACTCCATCTCCTCAAAAGGGAAGTGGTGTCGACACTTGGGGACTCACCTCCTCAGAATTATAGCAATCTGTTGTCACTTAGCTGCATTTCAAATGTTAAAATATGTACATGTGTCTGTTAATACCTTTTCTGGAGCACTGGTTGCATCCTGTCATACAGTGGGGAGTCAAGCATCTGACCTGCATTCCCCATTCACCGGCTGGTCAGGCCACTGTGAAGCATACATCTAGCAAGCTAAAGCATCTATTACAACAACAATAACAACAAAGGGGCAAGATGCAAGATACCAATCTACACCTCACAAAAGGCTAAATAAGGCATTATATGTCATGAACATTTTAAACATTTCCCCTGTTTCACAGGTGCCACCAGTATTGTGTCGTCTTTCATCACAGATACCAGATCAGCAAGAAGTCCAGAGCAAAGCTCAAGTGTTAACAAAAACTTAAAAAGGGGTAACTGGGAAGGACCATTTCCTTTAATAACCTGGGGAAGAGGTTATGCTTGTGTCTCCACAGGTCTCATCTCCAATGGTCACTGGCAAGGTGTGTGCAACCACACCTGAGGCGTGAGAGGCAGCCAGCACTCAGGATCCAGCTGTGGGTGCTGTGGGTGCCTCTGTGCTGACAGTTTGTGATCTCTTCGACTGATCGTTCAAGCAGAATGTCTGGGTAATGTTTGCTACTGCAACAGAATAAACTACACTACAGTTGTCAATTCTTTTAAGAGAAAATGCTAACAGTAATTGTAACTTCTTAATGACATATATAAGCTTACTAGTCACTTATGCAAGATGTGCTTTAGATAAAATATAGTTATTAATAAGAATAAGATGGTGTAAGAATGTGTGTATTCAACTTTCTTTGTTTAGTAATATTAAGAATTAAGAACTCAAGTGTTTAACCTTATTTAGAAACTCCCTTGGTTTTCCCCCTGGAATACTGGCCAGGCTCCAGGTGGAACCCAACAGGAGGATGAGATCAGATGTTTCTGCTCAAAGAAAGTTGCCAGATTTTTTTGGCCAGTTGTTTTAAGGGCTGGACCTGGTTGCAGCGACTTTGGATGCCTCACCTACAGATGGATGCATCACGTAGGGTTTCCAGTTTGTGAGGAAGGGCACTCTAAATTCTCGATGTATCCAGGGTTCCCTAGCAATTGCAGATCTGAATGTTAGTACTTCTATTAATTAAGTGTGCTATTCCGTACTTTCCTTACTGTTTATTTTGTAGTATTTAGTCATATCCTTTGAGTATAGGTAATATGGGATGCTTTGTACTTAATAGGGTACCTTTAAGAGTTTATTGCGGTGATTAGGAATATATTATTGATTATAATAAGTATTAAAATAGCATATAGTTGCATGATGAGAAATATTAGTAAATTTATGCTTGTGCAGCCTGCACAAAAAGAAAAAGGGGGAATTGTTGGAGAACAGCTTGCAGAGAGCGAGGCCATAGCTCCCTGCAGGAGCTGGTCGGCCATAGCTCCCTGCAGAAGTCAGTCACAGCCACCTGAGGTAAACAGAGGAAAACACCCAGTGTACATTGATGATAACAAGGACTGTTGTGAGAACAAAGAGATAAGTTGGGGCACATTATGACCTTGGGGGTGAGAGGAAGGCAGCCCTGGGAGGGAAGCAGGTTCACAGCAAGAAAGATGTTTATGCATACCAGAGATGCCACAAGGGGCTGGGATATTATAATGTGACCTTTTGGATGTACCCAATGGCTGAGATATTACAATGTAGTTTTTTTAATGTATCCAATAGAGTTACAAGTAGTGTATTGTAGAGTGCTTATATAAGGTGTGATTTCTTTCAATGAAGTTGAAGCTTGCTCTATCATTCACATTGAATCGGCTGCTTGCTTACTCCGCCTGCTGCAGAAATCCACATATAAAACCAGGGAAAGAGAAGGTTGTATTGTGAGCACTAGTAATAATATACACTGCATGACAACAAATACATAAAGGTCCTTCACTATTATCACCTTAATCACTTGCTCTCTTCTTGCTTCATCTCCCCATCATTAGTATCTCATTCCTGAAAGACAATTTCTTTGGATCTCTTCAATTACTACTAAAGCACTGCAAAGCATTTGTAATAAAATCAAATAGATTTGAAGACTAGGATCATTGAGCTTGGCCTCCCATGGAGTGCAGCTTGTGTAGTTTCTCCCAACAACTCCTGCTGTGTGTTTACCCTTTCTGAATGAAAAACTAACTCCAAGGCTAGTTTGTAAATACTCATTGGTGTGGTCCAAACCAGCCTTGTATCTAAGCCATTGCCACTGCAGCAAGAGCAAAGCAGCAACTCCCTGAAGCCTGAGCCAAGTAATCCACATTTCATCCAGCTGTGATAATCCCCCAGTTTCAGCAGGGACTGCATGACCATATGATACCACAACACAAAGACACTTGTTTAAGCCTCCCAGAAGAGCTGAGATGATCACGCTGTAAAGCAGCTGTTGTCTTCTGGACAGCTAGATCTGGAGCAGCAGCTGCTGCCAACACATCATCTGCAGGGCTAGTCAGCACCTAGCAGCAATCCTTATCTGAGCTGATTTTCAGTTTGTGCTACCCTGAAGGTTGAACAAGAAACATCACTAAGTGATGCAGACAACAGCTGGTTTGTCAGCCTTGTCCCTGCCCTGCCTCTGCCTGTTCATCACTGAGCTTCATGGCAGAGCCCATCCTCTGGGGTTGCTGCCAGTCACAGCCCACCAAGCTTTCTTTGCTAGCAAGCAGCAGAGAGGCTGAAGACTTCAATCAAACTGTTGGTCTGTGCTGGCATCTCTGTGCCATCACACAACCTGTTCCTTAATACTAATGAAGCAGCAGCATGAACCTTCTGGTTAGAGAAACTGAGTATTCCCATCTAGTAAGTATAACAAGTGCTCTGTGTTAGCAAAGAAAAATGAGTTTTGCCAGGAGGAAGTGTAGAACATGCTGTTAGTTAAAATGGACACCCTGACTATATTTTGGGTTTCAGAAGTGCTCTTTGGAGGCTCACAAAGATTTACTGCTGATGATTATTTCACCTCTTCTCTCTGCTGCTAACCCTGACCATACCATGAAACAGGCATGTTTTATGGTCTCTTAAAAAAATCAGAGTATTTCTTACATGCCCATAGCCCTTGATGTTCTACCACTAAACATAAAAACATGCACTTGGAGGTTAAACAACTAAAGAGTCTACTCATTCTTCACTACCTACTCTGCTCTGTGAAAATGTATTGGTCTTACAGCATCATGTGCGGGTAACTAACGATTTCTTCTATTAATCCAAGGTATGGGAGGCTCTGGAGGAAGTTGCAGTTGTAGATGCCTCACTAAGAACTAAACCCTGTTAGTGTCCTCTCTGTTTTCAGGCCAGAGGACAACTACCTCAGAACTACCTCAGGGTCCTCAGCAGATCACAACCATCTAATGAGCAGATGGAAAGAAAGGCAGACTGACAGAAACAGGACTGAATGTGTAGGCTCTTCTGAACAGAAGCAACACTAAGATCTTTTCAGCTGAAGCTGTATGGGAGGAATTACAGTTCAGAGAGCCAGGTGAAGAATGCTCCATTGAAAATTTTTATAAGAGTAGGTTGAAAACCACACTTGCTCATTTCAAAGAAATTTTGCCATTTAAAATGCTCCAAAATGCTCCAAAACAGCACAACAAATGTTTCAAAGTTTCTTGTAACATGTAATTGTTGTATCATATATCTCCTTCATTCATTGGCCTTTTTTTTTTTTTTTCCAAACAAATTTTCAAAGATGGCATTTCGAGAGTCTGTCTTACAGCCAATGAGCCGTGGTCTCCCAGTGGAGAGATGCTGCACTGAAAAGTTGCTGGCTGACTACTTCTAACAGTGCAGTTGAAAGAGCATTATGAAGTTTGGATATCATGAGTTAACAGCATTTTACTGTTATTATTTATTCCAGGCAACCAAAGCTGGCCACAAAAATTTTATTTCTGTAAGATGAAACACCACAGCAATGCAGAAGCTCATGTCTTATATCTTCCTCTGATTACTTTTACTGGAACATTTATCAAACTCCAATATTAGGTTCAGTTAGCAGAAAAGAGTGTAGAGAAAAACTTGCAATGCTACTTATTTAACTGGCAATTATCTCAGAAAGCAGAGAGTTGGTTCCTCCCCTTACAGCTCAAGCAAAATTCTCATCAACTTCAATGGGATTCTCACTGAAATAAAAAACGTTTGGGCTTTGGATCTCTCCTTCTGACTGCAGCAGAAGGCAGATAATCTTGCACGACTGGCATGACTCTTGCAGGAGATGCCAGCTAGTGACTTCAGAAGATCTGTGACTGTCCCGGGTAACTAAAGGCATTATCCTGCTCTTTCTGTGGGTCCTTCCTAGGGAGGGGACAGAAATTATGCAGCCTAGCCTTGGGGTTCAGCAAAAGACCTGTACAGACATGTATTGTAAAGTCAGAGGCATGACATGTAAAGTCAGAGGCCCATGACCTGTGACCAAGAGTCAGAGACATCAGAGGATCTTCCTGGGAAAAACCTGCCTGCACATTAATAGGGATTGTCAGCTCTAGCTCTTGACAGGCACTGTCCTCTCCTACACCTCACATTTCTAAGGAGTTGGCATGTTGAATGGCCTCAAGAAACTCTCATACATGAAACTTACCTTGTGAGAAACAGAGGGGGAAGCCCTGACTGAAAGGCTCTGCTGAATTCCTAAGGTCACCCAGAGTAAACCAAGGTAACCTTCATGTCAGCCTCTTTCAGTTTTATTATAAAACAGCACCTCTCCTACCTTGCCTACTCCTCTCTCCCTTGTTAAAAGAAACTTTACAAGACTGCTGAAGTAATAAAGCCTTCCCACAAGATTAATTACACACAGGCCTATTTTAGATAGATGCATCAAGCTAAATATGGCAGCCTTCAGCTGCTGGAGTGCAACATTCCATTCAACTCCTCTTGCCAAAGCACATTAATGCTTTAGCAACCAGAAGGGAAACACAGGCACTGAGTCTTATCTTTAAGGTGCAGAATAAAAAACTTCAGGGCTAAATAAAAAAGAATAAATGCTTCTTAACTTGTCATATTTGGTTTTGTCCAGCCCCCTTCAGAAAAGTAGCTGGGTGCTGTGTTTCCCTGCCCACAGGTTATGTCCACAGTCCCTGGCAGCTGCCCATGAAGGTGCATACAGTGACTCAGGGACAGGAACACCCAGTCCATCACCTCAGGGACCTTTTTATCCCATGTTTCCATTTTTTTGTCCACTACACAACAGCGATGGCTATCAACAACTTTGTGTTGTGATGATAATTTGAATCAGAAAACTCCTGATTTTCTTGACTTCTTTCTCTGAGGAGAATTTATATTTTCTAGCATCTTTGGAGTTTATCAACTTGTTCTGCAGTCAAGCAAAAGTGTTTCTGCAGCCAAGAAGTGCTTTGACGGGTTATTGGTCTGCAATGTACCACAGGGTTGTTCAGTCTTACTCTAAGCCCAGAAAGTAAGAGTTTAAAATGGGGTAGGAAGACGACAGCTTAGTGGATCTATTCATTGCATTACAGAAAAAAAGAAGACAACTACACAGGGCCAAGATAGCCTACATTAAAAATTATATGTTTTATGTAAAAAATAAGTGTAACTATATTTTAAACAACGTATTTTAAAGGTCTAAATCACTTTTTTTTTTCTTTTCTTTTTTTTTTTTTTTAAATTTTGTTTTTAAAGAAAAAGAATAGTTTTGGGTTTTTTTTTCTGGAAAGTGCAATGTAAATGACATAAATAAAAGGAATTTTTGGAAGGCGAAATGAGATTTCCAAGGTGGAAAAAGCCTGATTTAAGTGTTAAATTTAAAGCAACAAGCCTTTTTAAGAAGGAGATGTAAAATTTAAGAGCACTAGTCCTTTAGGGTAGAATTTGCAATACTACAAATCCCATAAGAGAAACTCATATATCACATGCCAAAAAAAAAAAAAAAAAAAAAAAAAAAAAAAAAAAAAGAAGGGGAAGCGTGGACAGCCAGAGAAAAAGGATACTCTTTCTGGGGAAGGAAGGATGATGTGGAGGACACTGTAGATAGTCTGTTGTAATTATCATTAACATCAATAAGGAGAGCAAGTTTTACATCCCATCATGCTCCTCATTGCTACATAACCTCCTAACCTCCACCCAGGAAAATTATATCATTGCATGAATTAATCATCTGAGCAATTAATGGTAAAAGCAACCTGAGGTTTCCAGCACAGTCTCTGGCGCCAGTCTCTGGCAATGACGTAATCTTCCTTTGGAATACACGGGCATTTTGCCTGTTTCTGAGCCTTTCTATTGACTCTGAGGGCAAAAGCAAACAATGTAGTCACCCAACCAGTAATAAATGCTGCAAGCGAATGTCAGGCGGCTGCTGCTGCAGTGTCAGAGGGATGCTCCTCCTGCCAACCCCCTCTGTGTGCCTTTCCTAAGGAGGAAGCGTATCCTGAAACAGGCAAGTGCAAATGGCTTCCTCTGATGCAGAGAGATGGACTCTTCAGATGCACGGAGTATCTGCCCCCTTTTTAGTAAGGGGAGCCTCCTCCTCTGCACCTGGAAGCTATGCAGCCTTTTGCAGTAGGTAAATAATGCCCTCTGTTGATGGGGCAGAGAAGTTTTTTATACTGGGGAGTTTATTTTCAGATGCCCAGGCTTGTTTTGTTTCATTTCTTCACTCTCTCTGTAAGTGCTTTGAAAATTGGAGTCAAACTCAACTATGACCATGTTTTTTTCTAATTTAGGGGAGCTGAAGAAGAGGAAAAGCATGAGAAACCAAGGGACAAAAAACCACTAGCTTATGGTATATGCCCTGATTTTCAGTCAGCTGTTCCAGGTGAGATGAGGAGAGTATGGCTCGGTTCTATGGGAATCTGCAGCATGTTCCCTTTGGGTTTTCCATCACCAAATCTTCTGTAAGATGGAGCTTTTTTGTACCTGTGCCAGGTGAGTGCCTCTTCGGTCTCACTTGGGGCACTGGGGCACATGCACAAGCTGAGACACAGGGCGCCACACTCAGCCCCCCACCCCCAGTAGCACATCCCAGAGACTCCAGGAGAGCTCATGGACAGAGGGTAGACATGAGCATGGAGGTGCTCTCTGACGGGAATTCTTAGTCACATTTGTATTTTCCCATATTAAAGCTATGTGAGAAAACCACAGGAAAGACAGGAGTTAGGTTAGGGGAAAGCTGGCCCCTGATGTAAGAAATATGGTTGTCAAGGAGGAAGAAGAACTTATTTGGGTTTGGTTAATCCAAGACAAGCTATTTTGTTGCTTCTCCCTGTGGGGCTTTCTGCTTTACTGCTCCTTTCAGAGGGATCCTCTAGTTATTGTTTTCTGAGCAAACAGAAAAAGCATACCTCCCTCAGCACTCATCATAAGAGTTAATTTCCAACTGAGATGAGGTATCCACAGGTGAGCAACATCTTTGTCTCAGCAACATTTTCCTCTGGATCCTGGCTTAAAAAGAACGAGGTGGTGAAAACGTATGAGAAGCTAAATCCATTAGTGCCTTAGAGCAAGCTGCAGTTGCCACTCCAGTCAGTGACTGGGCTAAGGTTACCCAGCTCAGGACAGCCTTGTCTTAAAAGCTTGCAAAGATGCGAACTGCAGAAGCATAAACACATCATCACTGTAAACATTTCCTGTCTACATGGCTTAATGCCACTTGTCACATTTGTAATCCAGCTTCTCCCACCTGTGCTGTCTCTTTAGCAGTCACTTGTTATCAGGGCAAAGGCAGTGAAACAAAAGGAAGGGCAAAGCTAATTTGCTTGGCATGCTCCTGCTAACATTATTTTGTGGGCTCTAACCTGATCCTCAGAGATGCTTATCCTTTTTTCACATCATTAAAAAGGACATATCAAATCTGTGGGAGCAACTCAATAGGTTATCACTTTAGCAGCAAGGAAACAGGAGGGTTTGATCATCAGTTCTTGTAACCAGTCAGATAGCCTGTCCTGATTCCCCCCTTGCTTTCCTGGTCTGGCTGTCTTCGCAGATAGGATTAATCCACTTTCCTACTCACTTACACTCTCCATGTTAGAGAATCTGATTACACAGATTGCTGGCAATTTATCTCCACCTGCCATGACTAATGCTCTAGTCTGACCTCCTCTTTCCCATTTTGAAATCTCACTGCAGAACTGATACATACATAGACAGATGCATACATGCTTGCTTTTTTTTTTTTTTTTTTTTTTAAACGGATCACTAGGATACTCAACATATCTATTTTCAGTCAAATCTGAAAGCACTACTGTTTCCCCACCACCGCCCATTTCTCCCTTCTGATTCCTCTCATTACTGTTGTAATGCATAAGCTTCATACACTGCTGTTCTTTCCACATAAACCACCAGAATCTTGGTACAAACACGCACAATGAACATGCAATGTAATAAAACCCTGCAGCACATGTAAAGACAAAGGCACATGCTACATGCACTGAGCAAGTGCACCACACGGTTTCTTGTTCCCTTCAAACCCTGCAGGAAAACATTGCCTGCAGAGTGCTTTCCTATAAATGAGAACACCCTTCCAGCATAGAGTCAGTATATGATTCCAGCAAATACCATTCCCGCACATTCTCTTACCTTTCCTTAGTCTGCTAGTTTGGGGCCCCTGGACCGATTCACTCTCCTTCCTGTACAGAAACTGCCAGCCTCTCCTGTTTCTCATTCACAGCACACTAGCAGGATTCACCGTCATCCCATTCTCCTGGATCCTTATCGCCCTATTGGCCAAAGCCAGACAGTAAATTCAATTAGGCTCCTCCTTATAACTATATTATCACAGGAACAGGATGAATAATTTAGTAAAATGCTGAGGGTGTGCAGTCTCCAGTGTCACAGACTTCGCCCCCACTGGCAGCCTTTGATAAGAGAGGTGGGTGAAGAAACCCTAATCTTTCAAGTCCCCTGAAAAGGAAACCTTAGATTATCCACTTGTATTTCCCATTCTGTCCCTCTTTTCTTCCTCCCCCTAAAACCATGGCATTCCCTTTTTATTGGTGTACATCCAACCCCAGCCCACAACACCGTATTTCCCTGGTGACTGGATGTTACCATCTCAGTGGATGCAGAGATTTCTGTCCAGGCAAAGGGATACCACAGCACATCAAACACTTTGCCTCTTTGCCTCTGAATGCAAGACATGAGAAAAGAATAAAACCTTTCTGCATAGGGGAGTGACAAAAGAAGCAGATCACAAGGAAATGGGAGAGTCTGCTTTGTATCATGATATCTTCTGTTCAGCAACTGTGCTGTCATCCCATCAGTTCAGACACCCAAGGGACGTACCTGGTTCCTGAAAGAGAAAGGTTTATATAGTCACTGCTCAGGGACTGGAATTTCACATGCCTGCTGTGGGAGTTTGAATGCCCACATCAAAAAAACATCTCAGAGTGGCAGTTTTTCCCCCAGAACAAATGACTAAGCTGTTTTGGTTTTTTGTTTTTGTTTGGGTTTTTGATTTGTTTTGTTTTGCTTTCTGACCAGAAATTTGTAGTGACAACTAACTACACCTATATTTCCCAAAATTAGCACTGTGCTCTTTCTCCTCAGGTGATGCTTTGTTTGAAAAGTTAAGAGATCCTTAACAGGATCACCACTATCCGAATCAAGCCTCAGACCACCTCATTTGCCTGAAGAGTTTTTTGTTATGGACCAATGCTGGAAGTGGAGGAGTTCAGCGGGACAACCCCTCCTACCCCTAGATCAGTCCAAGCAGCCAGCAGGGCTTTTTAATGAGCATTTACAGCAATACTAAAAGCTATTACTAATACATGCTCACATGCACATAGACATATCATGCCACCCTAACTGAAAAATAAATAGGCAAGATGAAGAAACCATTCTTCCCTTATAGGAGCCTGTGTCCCTTAGAGTCCAAGAATACCCTTTGCACTCTGCTTCCCTTGTGCTAATATTTACTCAGCAGAGTCTATATACCTACTATCATAATAATACAACGTACAAATTTGCACAGACTCCTTCACCAGCTCTCAGTTTGGCTCATCTCCCAGGATTGGCTGGCTGGAGTGATGGGCTAAGGTAAACTGTAGGAGTTTCAATAAGGCCAAATGCTGGTTGCTGCACTTGGACCACAACAACCCCCAGCAGCACTACAGGCTTGGGGAGGAGTGGCTGGAGAGCTGTCAGTCAGAGAGTGACCTGGGGGTGTTGGTTGACAGCCGGCTGAACAGGAGCCAGCAGTGTGCCCAGGGGGCCAAGAAGGCCAATGGCATCCTGGCTTGTGTCAGCAGTAGTGTGGCCAGCAGGGACAGGGAAGGGATCTTGCCCCTGTACTCGGCCCTGGTGAGGCTGCACCTTGATTCCTGTGTTCAGTTTTGGGCCGCTTCACTACAAAAAGGACATTGAATGACTCGAGCGTGTCCAGAGAAGGGCAAGGAAGCTGATGAAGGGTCTGGAGCACAGGTCATATGAGGAGTGGCTGAGGGAACTGGGGGTGTTTAGTCTGGAGAAGAGGAGGCTGAGGGGAGACCTCATCGCCCTCTACAGCTGCCTGAAAGGAGGTTGCAGAGAGCTGGGGATGAGTCTCTTTAACCAAGTCACATGCGATTGAACAAGAAATAATGGCCTCAAGTTGTGCCAGGGAAGGTTTAGACTGGATATTAGGAAGCATTTCTTTACAGAAGGGGTTGTTACGTGTTGGAATGGGCTGCCCAGGGAGGTGGTGGAGTTCCCATCCCTGGAGGTGTTTAAGAGCAGAGCTGACATACCGCTGAGGGATCTGGTGTAGTTGGGAACTGTCAGTGTTAGGTTGAGGGTTGGACTGGATGATCTTCAAGGTCTTTTCTAACCTAGACGATTCTTTGATTCTGTGATATCCTCAAAGAAGAGACAGAGCTTCTTATGGACGTTTCTTCCTTATCTTCTAGAAAATTAATTTTCTTAGTAGCTGGCATAGTACTGCTTTTTGGATTTAGGACAATAATAATGTTGATAACACAATGATGTTTTTAGTTGTTGTTTAGCAGCGTTTATATTAAGTCAAAGACTTTTCAACTTCTCATACTGCCCTGCCAGCAGAGGCTGGGAGTGTACCAGAAACTGGGAGGGGACACAGGAAAGACAGCTGACCCAAACAAGCCAAAGGGCTATTCCATAAATTAGGCTGTTGTCATGACAAGTAGAGAATCTACTCAAAATTCAGGACCTGCTGGGGAGACCTCTTCAGTGGAGACCTCCGCATCATGAATGTAGCCCATGGTTTTCAAATCCCTTTCAAGTTGATTCCTAACATCAAAGCCTCCCTGAAAAGGGTTTAATAATTGGGAGCAAAGTTTTGGCATAAGAGGGCACATACTCTCCCAGCACTAATGGGAATTTACTTCTGGTGAGAGATGCTCAGAGATCCACAGAGCAATCACAGAAGTGGCAGCAGTAGTACATAAAACACACATGAGGCAGGGTGCGAGAAGTGCCAGGAGGTTTCATTACAGATAAGCACTGAATAGAAAGGCAGATGATGACACTGTGGTGCAGTAAAGGTGAATGAAAACCTTCACAGAGTAAATGGTGGAGGGAGAGAAGGAAGCAGGGTCTCAGCTACTGCTCTGTAAATTGGAATAAACTGAGCAGAGTCTTCCACCAACCCCATGAAATGGATTAAAGCAAATAAGAGAACAAAATGGCAAGACAAAAAGCAATATCAGTGGTGTCAAAAGCAGCTGACAGGCTGAGCAAATGGAAGACAGGCTACTAGAGTTCTTCTGCAGGAAATTAATCCTTGGTAGGATTGTTGAATATTTTCCAAAGCTGGTTCTCTGTGCAGGGTTTTTTTTTTTTTTCTCCATCTGAGCATTTTTTTCTGTTTCAAGCCTTGTAAGAAAATAACTATTTTAACACAAATTTTACAGTGATGTCTTTTGGTTCTCAACTGCAATAGCTGAGGTATTTCTGGATGAAAGCAAAGAACATTTCTTTGGAAAAGTGTCACAAAACTTTGTAGTTTACATGGAAGATCTCTCCTTCCTCATAATTATTTTTGATCAGACAGTTTATTGCCATTGGAAGCTTTGGCGTTTTCCTTTGAAATGATGCCTCACTGGGCATAAGCCCTTTTCGGAGGGTAGGAACAATAAGTGGGAGCATATTCAAAACACACAGGCAAATGGAATAAACTGTGAAAGTTTTTCACCCTCCCTCTTCATCCCCAGATGAGAGGAACTATGTTTAGCAATGAAAACAAGAAGCAATTGAGAAATTTAGGGAGAGATACATGATTGTATTGTTGCCAAGGCAAAAGCATACATGCTACACCAATCCAAAAGTTCAAGAAATTATGAAAAAAAACACTAATAAGGAATATGCATTTTCAAGATATAAGTATCCCCTTATCTGACGTCCTCTTCACCCTTTGAATCCCAAGATTGATTGTCAGTCTGCCTTACTTGTGTTGTTGTAGCAATATTTCAGCACCTTGAGTTGGAGATGTTGATCTTCTGATGGAGTCTTCTTCCTTGTGCCTGGGTACCACTTTTATAGTGGTACCTACACCTCTGACTGTTTGGAACTGAATATAAAAAAGACTTTAATTGATCATCTACTTGCAGATGAGACTGGTTAATTCTTTTCATGCCCCTTCCTGACCTTCCCTGCTATTTTGCTAAAGCCTTGCAAAAAGCACTTATTAGATAATGACATGGTAGCAGCAGGAGTAGGTTGCGCTGCACACAAGCCACATAGGCTTGTTTTGGATCCACAATATGTAGCAGAGATGAGAGGCTGAAGTGAACATTTTTTCATGCTGAATGTATTGTGACACCCTCTTTAACAGCTGTCAGTTTGGCTCTTGGGATGGTGTACCAGCAGCAGAGGCACTCAAGTGGCAGGTTCCACAGAAATCTGAGGAATAGAGGACAGGGTGAGAGAGAGAGAAGGAGGAAAGGACAATGCACAGCAAAACAGGAATGGGCTTCTTAGAAGCATCTGGGATGCTATTTTCTGAAGTGAGATACCTCTGGAACAAGCTGCATTTTACCCATAGTCAGACTGAAGCATTATCCTGGGGCTTCAATGCTACTGCATATGTGTCTGGTGGTCTCTATAAGTAGCATATTACCATCTCACTGAAAACATGTTTCAGTGTCCCAAACATGCTCCTAATCAAAATATTTTTTCATTTTTTTAATTGCTATTAACAGCTAATTAACAACAATAGTGACTTGTTATTTTAACAAACTTTTCAATACCTTCTAGGTATCATGTCTCAATCTAGGGGAAAACAAACAAACAAACAAAAAACAAACAAACAAACAATTTTTTAACTGGTATTCTTTACTTACTGAAGTAACATTTTTCTAGCATTAGTTTATTGGTTGTAGTGACTTCTTGCCATCTCAAACAGCACAGCAATATGAGGTCTTAAAAAGCCATATTTCATCTCACTGTGCTATTCTAGCACAAGAAAACACAAATATCATATTTTTCCATGAAGCTCTTTGAGTGACAATGCCTTTCATAGCAATCATCTTTAAAAATACAAGTACACCACTTCTTCACCAGATGGCCTGCCATATTTTGCAAAACACTGTTCTTAAGATGTGGAATTTTCCAAGGTGAAACAAATATTTTTGTTTACTGATGGGCCAGATTTCCCTCTCAAAAAGGTTAGAAAAAAAGAGAGAGACATGCCCTAATTCCATGACAGCATGAGTAATATCCCAGAAGTTATGGCACTCATTTAGGACGCAGGAAACAGAAGGCCCAAATCTGAACCAAGCAAACTAGAGACTCATCTCTGGATCCTACCCAGGGCTGAAAGTCACTGCACCAAGAGTTCATTGGCAATTCAGAAGAGGTACTATCATTATACCTCCTGCAGAAATCATTCTACTGTATAGAGACTCCTGTAACACTGGGCCAAAGACTGAATGGATGACCAATGGCCAAGGCGCTAAGCAGAAAGCAAGATTCATGTCAGTAGCTTGTAACTCACAAAGCACAGCTTTTAATTCTTTCTCTCACATCCCTGTTGCCTCTAAGATTATTTTAATCTAAACTACAAATCCTACATGGGACATACTTAACTGGAGATGAAAACTTTGCTTTTTTGTTTGTTTGATTTCTTGAACTAGAAAGACTTAACTTCATCTTCCAGAGTTTTTAGCCATTTTGACAAGTGGGGAGTACATCTGGTACAAAATCTGAGACTAAACATCAGAATGAACAGCTGAGATGAGATCTTATTTGGTTTCTTTTAAGCCAAGGGGCACTGCTCAATCACAAAGAATAGCTAAAACACCACAGGTAAGCACTGTGCACAGACCAAATCTTGTTTCTTACCTCACTTATTCCCACTCAGAAAGAACAGTTCTAGCAATGCCAAAGGATTCACATTAGGGGGAAACTCGTGTAAAATTAAAGCAGGATCATCATCCTCATCTGCAGCAGACAATCATCTAAATAGGGCCAGGGCAGATGACCTATTACAATGGAGTAGCTCAAGAGAACCAAGAGCTGATCTGGCCAATCAGTTGCTACAGATAATCTGCTTCTTCAGGTGCCTCCAATGCTCTCACATCCTCCTCCTCCCTTCTCTGGTTGCCAGGCAACTACAAAAAGGACAAGAAAGCGTGATAGAGGAAACCACCCCATAAAGCACTGCATGAGTTCAGGTTTTCTTTCCTAGAAAATACTCACAAAGTGGCCTTGGCTTTGGAGGAAATGTCTCACTGTGAAACACTATTTTGCATGAACATTGGCTGTGGGGCAAGTGATGTATATCCATAATAACCAAAATAAATTACAAACTCCAGGCTTGCTTCTGAGCTGTTTCTGGGGCTCAGCTTCTCCATTAGTCCCACAGATCAATAATTTAAGGAGCTCAAGCATAGAAATCACCAGCCTGTACAACAGGAGATTTCACAATACCAGAAACCCATATTGGTGCAGTGTCTCTGAGGATCATTTCTGTAGCTGGCCATACCCATATGCTTACTGCACTGACTTAACAGTCTGTCCCATAGGCAAATGCAAAAAAAAACCAAAAACACAACAGTTTTGACCAGAAATCTGTTTGCTTATAAAAACTCAGGCACTTTTGCATGAGGAATAAGTGAGATCAGCCACTATGAATTAAAATGGAAAGCTCTGTACGGGACTCAATCAAATCCCTTGGCAAACTTGGTGTGGGAGAGGCGATCTCATTCTCCTGGGTCTATCCAGCTTTCTTCCCTCACTGTTTATAATTGAGCGATAAGACTCAAGTATATGAATAATAACTCCTAGGATCTGATGTTTGGAGCTGAAAAAAAGATAACTTACACACTGAAATGACATCATTAGTATTTGAAAATAAAACAGTTTAAAAAATGGTGACATCAACTAAACACAGGTATAAAGCCAGTGAAAAAAATACCTAGAAGAACAGACACACACCTGTGACTTTACTTTCAAAGTAAGCCTAATTTATGGAGTCTTATCCTCTTCAGGACTGAATCTAACAAAGAGAGGAAACTTTCTATTTCAGCAACTTTAATACTGCTTTTTGTTTCCTGCAATCACACTGAACTCTCAATGCTTTTCAGTATTTCAGGCATATTTTTGAGACCTATTACTGCACAACAAAATCTGCTTTTTACCCTTACCTCCATATATCATGGCAGAAAGGCTGTCATTTCTAAACAGAGTTTTCCATTTTTTTATTATGTAGTGTTCTGCCTAAAATGATAAAGGCTGTACCCTGAGGCTCTTCAACCTAATAGCATTTACTACAGACTCTGAAGTCATAGTTTAGGATCAGATCCTCTTAACCACATATCTCAACTACCTTGGTAATTTTCAGTTTTAGTAAGAACTCTCCTAACTTCCCTGCCCTTCTGAGTAGCCACTTGCTATTTCTGTATAGACTGCAGACAATTAATTAGTGCTGATCTAAATGACCCAGTCATAACTAGACCCACATGTTGCTTTTGATTGAAAGGAGAAATGCTTTTGCTTCCCCCCCTCCATACACCTCAAACAAGGTTGAGTTTTACTAGCAATGAGAAAATGTCATGACTGCAGAGTTCCCACTCTGGGTCCCAGTGTGTTGGAGACTTTCTTAAACAACTGCAGTCAGCCTTCAAGTTCCCATCACCTGAAAGAAGCAGATTTCTCCTTCAGTTCTCTAGTGTCCCTGATTTTTTTTTTTTTTTTTTAATTTCCTGGCACATCCACGTTTCCCTTATCCATTAAGGTCACAGTTGGGCTTGCTGCCCTTTCTGCTGAGTCCAAAGCAACACTCATTTACAAATTTGCAGTAGTCACTCATTTACAAATTTGCAGTAGTACCTTTGCAGTTCTTGGAGTAAAAAATTGAATCTTAGAGTGAATAAGAAGAGCAAACTAGGATTTAGGAGTAAGTTTTTGCTGAGTTGTCCCTTTCCTGCTTTTAAATGCCACTTAAATTTAGCACCTAAGGGCAGAAAACAAAACAGATGTTCTGATTAAGTTTTCATTTCATCTTTTTAATGTCAAGGTGCCCCTGTTATTATGAGAAGTGTATAGATGGGATTATGAATTCTGTCAAGTAAACCTTGCTATTTTTTTAAATTGTCTATCTCTTTACTGACTCTAGAGGAAAAAGTACTTAGAATAAGAAATAAGGTATGAAAGTATTTCCTTGAAAGAAATGGATAGGAAGGACGGACAAACACATTTTTCTGCATGATATAAAAAATACACTACATACACTTGTGCAGCAACATCACCCACAGCAGCCTAGCTGGGCTCTGGACAGAGGCATATTTTACATTATCACACAGAATCATCTAGGTTGGAAAGGACCTTGGAGATCATCTAGTCAAACCGTTCGCTGTGTTGGTTTAGGCCCTGCCAGGACCAGAAACCACGCTGCCGTTGCTCCTCCCCCACCCTCAGCCGGTCAGGCTGGAAGTGAGGCACAAACCCGGGTTAAAATAAGAAGAAATTTAATACAACAGTGTGATAAATAACAATATGAACAACAACAGTAGCAATGGTAACAACAATAAACAGTAATAACAGTGAACAAGACAAAAGATTAACAGAGAAATACCGCAATGGACACAGCCAGCCTGAGCTTGCTTTCCTGCGACCAAAGCCACAAAGGAAAAAGGTTCCCATGCTGCCTCGCTGGACCTGACATCAGCATGGTATGAATAACCTGGCTGAAGATCCCTTCCCCCTCTATGCTGGGGAAACTTAACCCTATCCAAGCTGAACCAGGACAGAATCCACCCCTTTATCCTATACCATCTGCATCATGTCCAGCTGCCATTTAGCAGTTAAAAATAACAAAACAACAATTTACAAAGGCACAACATAATTCACGGCATGTTCTCACCCAGAATCAAGTCCCCCTGTGGTACAAATCGGACCTCTCCATTGTCCTGCATCACCCACTAGGTACACCCAGGTCCTTGGGCAAAAGCAATGCCGTGGATGGGTTTGCCTTTACCTTTGCCTGGCGCAGGACTAAACCAGACCATTTTTCCCAATATATTCCTCATGCGCACCACAGGGACTTTATCCCCATCTACAGCACGTGGAGGTTTTGACTGAGCCGGGACAGCTCGACTGGCAGATCCTCCTGTGTTGACTAGCCAGGTGGCCTTTGCTAGATGCATGTCCCAGTCTTTGAAGGTCCCACCTCCCAATGCTGTCAGTGTGTTTTTTAACATTCGTTTGTAGCTCTTGATCTTCCCAGAGGATGCTGCGTGGTAGGGGATATGGTACACCCTCTCGATGCCGTGTTTTTCTGCCGAGGCATTGATGAGGTTGTTTTGGAAGTGGGTCCTGTTGTCTGACTCAATTCTCTGGAGTGCCATGTCACCACGTGACTTGGGTTTCAAGGCCCAGGATGGTGTTTTGGGAAGTGGTGTGGGGCGCTGGGTAGGTTTCCAGCCATCCAGTGGTTACTTCCACCATTGTGAGCACGTGGCGCTTCCTTTGGCAGGCCTCTGGCAGTGTGATGTAGTTGATCTGCCAGGCCTCTCCATATCTGTATTTCTGCAATCACTCTCCATTCCGCTGGGGCTTCACCTGCTTGACAAGATTGATTGCAGCACACGTCTGACATCAGTGGATGATCTCTGCAATGGTGTCATGGTAAGGTCCACCCCTTGATCTCGAGCCCACCTGTATGTTGCGTCTCTACCTTGGTGGCCTGAGGTCTCGTGGGCAGTTCACATTTGCGCTGCCAGTGCAAGTCCACCTGAGCCACTCTAATCTTAGCAGCTTGGTCTGCCTGCTGGTTGTGTCGATGTTCATCAGTGGCCCGACTCTTGGGTACATGGGCATCCACATGGCGCACCTTCACAATGAGGTTTTCCACACGGGCTGCAATATCCTGCCACACCTCAGCAGCCCAGACGGTTTTACGCTTATGTTGCCAGTTGTTCTGCTTCCGTTGCTGCAACCATTTCCACAGGGTATTCCCCACTGCTCACGAGTCAGTGGAGAGGTAGAGCCTTGGTCGCTTTTCCCACTCAGCAATATCCAAAGCAAGCTGGACTGCTTTCACCTCCGTAAACTGGCTTGATTCACCCTGTCCTTCAGCAGCCTCAGTGACCCGTTGTGTGGGACTCCATACAGCAGCCTTTCATCGTCGATGTTTTCCCACAATACAAGACCCATCAGTGTACAGGGCATATCGCTTCTCCTCATCTGGCAGTGCGTTATATTGTGGGGCCTCCTTAGCATGTGTCACCTCCTGTTCTGGTGACATCCCGGAATCTTTGCTCTCTGGCCAGGTTTTTATCACCTCTAGCATCCCTGGGCGGCTGGGGTTCACTGTTCGAGCCCGTTGTGTTATCAACGCAACCCATTGACTCCACATGGCATCTGTTGCACGATGCGTGGAGGAGGCCTTTCCTTTGAACATCCATCCCAGCACCGGCAGTCGGGGTGTCAGGAGGAGCTGTGTTTCAGTGCCGACCACTTCTGAAGTAGCGCGAATCCCTTTGTATAATGACCATATCTCCTCATTTGGTGTGTATCCCCGGCTCCAAAAGCCTAGAGGTCAGTCTCGGGTCTCCCCAGGTGCTCTCTACCAGAGGCTCCAGGTAGGGCCATTCTCCCTGGCTACAGTGTAGAGCATGTTCTTAACCTCCTGCTCTTCCCAGACTGGCCTGAGGGCTATTGCTTCGGCAATCTCTTGTTTAATCTGTTCAAAGGATTGTTGTTGCTCAGGGCCCCATTCAAAATCGTTCCGAGGTAGAGAGGGCTCACAATCAGGCTGTAGTTTGGGATGTGCACCCTCCAGAACTCCACAGCACCCAGGAAAGACTGAGTCTCCTTTTTAGAGGTTATTGGGGCCATGGCTGTTATCTTGTTTAAACCCTCCACTGGGATGTGGTGACGCCCATCTTGCCATTTTATTCCTAGGAATTGAATTTCCCTTGCAGGCCCCTTAGCTTCCTTTTGGTTGATGGCAAAACCAGCATTCAGAAGGATTTCAATTATCTTCTTTCCTTTCTCAAAGACTTCCTCAGCTGTGTTATCCCATACAATGATGTCATCAATGTACTGCAGGTGTTCTGGAGCCCCACCATTCTCCAGTTCGGTATGGACCAGTCCATGGCAAATGGTGGAGCAGTGGTTCCACCCTTGGGGCAATCAATTCCAGGTGTACTGGATGCCTCTCCAAGTGAACGCAAACTGTGGCCTGCACTCTGGCGCTATTGGAATCGAGAAGGAAGGCATTAGCAATGCCAATCGTGGCGTACCACTTGGCTGCCTTTGACTCCAGTTCATAGTGGAGCTCTAGCATGTCCGGCACTGCAGCACTCATTGCTGGCGTAACTTCATTCAGGCCACGGTAGTCCACAGTTAGCCTCCATTCACCATTAGGCTTTCTCACTGGCCATATAGGGCTGTTGAAGGGGGAGTGAGTTTTGCTGATCATCTTCTGGCTTTCTAATTGACGGATCAGCTGATGGATGGGGACCAGGGAACCTTGGTTGGTGCGGTACTGCCGCCGGTGCACCGTCCTGGTAGAAATCGGCACTCGCTGCTCCTTAAACTTAAGCCACCCCACCACTGAGGGATCCTCTGAGAGGCCGGGTAAGGTGGACAACTGTTCAACCTCCTTCAGGGCAGCTACACCAAAAGCCCACCTGTACCCTTTTGGGTCATTGAAGTACCCTCTGCTGAGATAGTCTATGCCCAGGATGCACGGGTCATCTGGGCCAGTCACAGTGGGGTGATTATGCCAGTCCTTCCCAGTCAGGCTCACTTCAGCTTCCAGTAGGGTCAGCTGTTGGGATCCCCCTGTCACTCCGGAGATGCAAATGGATTGAGCCCCACTGTAGCTCGATGGCATCAGGGTGCACTGTGCGCCAGTGTCCACCAAAGCCTTATATTCTTGTGGGTGTTATATGGCATGCCATTAGATCCACACTGTCCAGTAAATCCGATTATCCCTTTCCTCCCCCTGGCTGGAGGCAGGGCCCCTCTAATCTTGCTCAGCAACACTCACATCTTGTAAGTATGCTTCCTGCAAGAATGATTTGCTGATCCCCTCAAGAGGGTCAGACATAACTTTGGCCATTCTACTCTGTCTGGGGGATTTCTGACTGGGCATGAGCTGCACTTTTCTTGGAGGACTCCCCTTTTGTGATGGTCTTCCCTTTCAGCTGCTCTACTGATGCAGCTAGGGCGGCAGTGGGCTGTCCATCCCACCTCTCCATGGTCGTGGAGGAAAAACCACGGAGTGCCTCATGGTGTGTACCTTCTGCTGCCTTTCTCTTGGTGGGTAAACATTTACTTTTAATGGCTGAGACATTGGCCCGTGCAGGTGGAATGTAGGACATGTCCTCTTCCACTTTCTGGAGCCTTGGAGACAGTTCCTCCACAGCTGAGACCCAGGAATGTTGGGATGAAGGGAGTTTTCCCTCATATTGCCAGAACTTGCCAACCATTCCATCCACTGTTGGAGTGTGGGTGTCTGTCCACCAGGACACTATTGCCAATGCTTTCGAGTGTGCTTCTGGTGCGCTCTTCAGGAACTTTCGCCACATCAGGGGTGTGCAAGGGGCCTGATCTGGGTCCATGGGTGACTGTTCATCATTCAGATCTCCATAGATCATCTCAAACTCAGCCAGGTCCCTGAGATTCTGAATGCCTTTCTCCATGTTGGTCCATTTGCTTAGCTGACATAGGATATCATCTTTGTAGGGGTGCCTCTCCCTTACACCGAGCTGGAGTCTCCTCCAAAGTCTGAGGGTTTGAGTCTGTTGCCCTATTTCCCTATCAATACCAGCATCTTTGGCCAAAGATCCCAGCTGCTTGGCTTCTCTCCCCTCCATTTCAAAAGCACTGGCTCCATTGTCCCAGCATCGGAGCAGCCAGGTGCAAATCTACTTGCCTCCCAGGCAGCTGAAATCTCTCCATGTATCTCTCATCTTAGTCAGGGATAGAGATCGGACGATCAGAACTGGCCCTTCTTCCTATTCCCATGCAGGGCCTGGCTCATCCCCATCCCCCACTTTGTGAGCTGACTTTCTGGTATATTTTGTTTTCTGTATCGGGGTGACTGACACTGTCACTGGCTGGCTCTCTGGCTCAGGCACTGTGCTGGTGGAGGCGACTGATACTGACTCTGCCTCTCCCCCCGACCCAGATGCTGTACCAGTAAGTTCACTCTCAGGTCCTGCATCCCTTTCTTCCCCTTGAGTCAGTGGATTGTATTAAAAAGGACACAGTAGGCATGAGCAAGTCCCCAACACATTGCAGCGAGTTGTGTCTCCTGGTTTTTGCCAGATTGGTTGCACACCCTTTCTAAGTACTCCATCAGCTTCTCAGGGCTCTGCATTTGTTCAGGAGTGAAATTCCAAAGCATTGGAAGTGACCACCGACTCAGGACTTTGCCCGTCTTTTCCCACACCCCTTGACACTCACTATTATCTGACCTCGGGGCAGGTTTCCAGGTGGTGCTATTTTTAGAGAATTGCCCCATGGCCAAGATCAAAATCAGGTAGACATTCAGAAAGCATTGTGCCACAATCACACTGGCCTGCAGGGTCCAAGGATAATTGAAACTCCCCAAAGCCAATAGGATCTCTTCCCCTGGCTCGCCCATAGAGGGGGTGAGACTCCTAACAAAAGCCCAGGCAGCAAACCGGTACCGGCCGGCCAGCCCC
>NW_020799091.1:128823470-128848341 GCF_003259725.1 Athene cunicularia
AGCAATACAAACGTATTATAATCAGTCAATAGCCAGTACATCAGATAAGACCCTTTATACATTTTCGACCCATAACAAACACCAGCACTGGGATCATACACTGAATATAAGGGTTAATCCAGCCCCACCATGTAAACAAGTGGGCCAGCATTGCAAATATTTTCTTATCAAACAGTACAAATACAAATAGAAAAATTACACCCAACAGATTGCTCTAACACACTCTGGTCAGGGTCTGTCCCTTTTTGATTCTTATTTCAACCCTCCTGTGCCCGATGTTGGGCGACAAAAAGGCTGTGTTGTTTTACATCCTGCCTGTACCGGAGACCACATTGCTGTTGTCCCTCCCCCACCCTCGGACACAAGTAGGGCACAAACCCCGGGTTAAAGTAAGAAGATATGTAATACAACAGTGTGATAAACAATCTGAACAACCCAGTACCAATGATAACAACAATAAACAGTAGTAACAGTAAAATATATACAGAGAAATACAGCAATGGTTACAGACAGCCCCGTGCTCCCCGTGACCAAAGCCACAAAGGAAAGCTTCCCGCGCTGCCCGTAGGACCTGACCTCAGCATGGTATGAACAACCCAGCTGGAGATCCCTTCCCCCTCTCTGCTGGGGAAACTTAACCCTATCCTGGCTGAAGTATATACACAAATATATACACAAGTATACTTGTAGCAGCTTCCCTTCAGCACCTTGGTGGTTTTGTGAACAGTCTCATTCACTTCCTATTGCACTTGCCTAAGCCTGCAAATCTGTCTACCCCCTTCTCCCTCCTCCCAGCCTGCCAATAGTTTTGATGGGATATTTTTCTCTTCACATTATCCTGTTCTCTGCTTCTCTCTCTTTCTGAGCTGGGCCTGTTTCCTCCTTCTAATTATTCACACAGGAGAGTAGAAGGCAATGAGAGTGGATTTCTCACTCGTTGGAAGTATGCTAGTTTATACAGACACTATCACACAAAGGGGAAATAACACCAACTGTAAAAGAAAGCAAGGTATCCCAGAACCTGGTTCCTAGCATGCCATATTCTCTGTTCCTCCATTCAAGTACAAAATATTTTGAGCAACATCATTCAGTTCTCAATGTGTATTTATGCCAGTTACACCACATTGTGCTCTTTCCTTCTCTTGTTTCAAATTTTAATTAGGCTGAAAAGACAATTCACAGCATATCACTTATTGAAATGAAATAGCTGTGGCTCTATACAGTCACAAAAATTTGGGAGCAAATCTTCCCTATTCAGACAGTGGAGGTCAGTTGTGATGAGGTAAGTGGGACATGGGCAGGATCTTTGAGTGGAGGACATTTTTATGTACACCTGGCTTGCAAACTGCACTTAGGACACTCACCAACCATCCCTATGCCTGGTTCAGTGACAACGGCATTGCTGGGACTGTTCCCAATTGGTGACCTGTGAAGCCACATTGTTTTGTAGTCCAGCAGTATTTACTATCACAGAAATAGGCCATTCCATGCCAGTTGGCCTCAGTACACAGGGACAGTCCTGTACATGTATAATTTATTAGACTGGATGTAACTGTGCTACAGGGATCTCAGTTCTGCCCAAATGACCTTTTTATTAGCATGCCAAAATATTGCCACTGGAATGCAGCTGCAACTACCATTGGTAAAGCTTCTGTCACAGTTACCACCACCATCAAAATAAAATGCAAATGAGAATATACATACACTTACCAAGCCCCTGCAGTCTGCTGACTTGTCTGCTCTAGCTGACAAACCACTGTTAGAGATATTATCAGCAAAGCTACTGTTGTAGCCTCATTAATAAAGAACAGCAATGTTTTACATGAAGTCTTTTCATCAAAATTTTGCCTGATATATACAGCACAGTCTACTTTTGATTTATAGTGACATTTGATGGGTACCCCAAGAACAGCACAGAGAAATCAGTCATTGTTAAATGTCACTGGGGTCTGTGCTGTTTTAAATGAAGAAACAATGCTGCCTTTGACTACCACACAAGTACTGCCAGACTTTCAGAAAGCCTGAAGCAAAATGATCTTGCAGAAAACTATATGCAACTGAAAACAGCTATTCAGAAAGAATGGTGTCCTGGTTCAGCTGGGATAGGGTCAAGTTTTCCCCAGCAAAGAGAGGGGGGGAAGGGATCTCCAGCCGGGTTATTCATACCATGCTGACATCAGGTCCAAGGGAGGAGCCTTTACTTTCGCTTCTGGTTTTGGGGGTTGCCATACACCCGGCGGGCTTGCTCCTTGACCATTTTGCGGTATTTCTCTGTATATCTTTTGTCTTGTTCACTGTTATTGCTGTTTATTGTTATCATTGCCACTGCTGCCATTCAGATTGCTTTATCACACCGTTGTATTAAATTTCTTCTTATTTTAGCCCTGGGTCTGTGTTTAACTTCCAGCCGGACCGGCTGCGGGTGGTGGAAGGGCAACAGCAACGTGCTCTCTGATCCCGGCAGGGGTTAAACCTGCACAAATGGAAAAGTCAACCAAGCTCAGACTTTAATCTGCAGTTTCAAAAACTTCTGTCATGCTGTAAATGAAGGTAACTGAATTGTAAATCAGTGGATTTGCAGTGGGAGAAATCTGGTGAGAGAGGTCTTGTCTGATGTTTAGCACACTAAAAAAACCCTCTATTTCAATTTTATGAGAATAAGTCTCAGGAGCCAATGGGCTTTCACGCAGCAATTTACCAGTTTATCAAGGCAAGTCTTGCAGAGAAAAAGCCAGCAAAGAGGAAGGAGGGGGGAAAAAGCGCCACATGACAAAGTAATTTAAGATACTGTCTTCAGATATCAGAATCTATTTAATTAAATCTCTTACTAATGCAAATGCCATTTTGCTTCCATTTGTCAGTGATGCTAGACTGTCAAGGTAACAGACAAAGGATAGTTATGAATGGAATGAGAACACATTTCTTGTCTGAAAGATAAAAGTTTTGACAATCTGAGCAATAAAAGGAAGAATTGCAACATTACCCAGTTCCATCACAGGTAACATGCAGTGCATGTACATCCTTTCTAGGATGGTTTTCTTAATCACCACAAAACTTAGACTATTGTGGCTATAATGCACCTACTAATCAACATCTCTTTAACTGGATGTGACTTTTGCCATGAAGCCAGTCAATAACTCTTCTTTTCACACTACAGCAGAAAAAGTGCATTTAAATAAAATAGCTGTAAGAAAAGCAAACTGAATAATCCTTCAAGATTCAACAGGGAAGTGTGAAGTCAGTCCAGTCATGTTTTAGTCTATCAGTCATACAGTGATCAATTGATGAGTTCAATCTCCTGAGCCCAAAGCTGTGTGATGGGAACCTTAACTGCTTTGTACTCATGCCCTTCCAGACCAGTTGAAGTTGAGACTTGGCCAAACACTTTGGAATGTAAGAATGTTTTGTTGAATTAGGAATTTAGCCATGGGATCATCAAAATAAGTTTTTTGTGTGGTACTATTGTTAACACAAAACCTGGAAACATGTAAGACTATTTACTGGAATAAAGACAGGCTAAAATATCAACAACTTTCAGAGTCAACCAGGAGGTTCTTCTGAGCAGTTTAAGTTGTGTTTACAGAGCAGGGCCTTCATGAAGTGCTAAGGCTTGGACAACCGGCCCAAGCCAGAGTTGACCCATAGATGAATCCTGTATATTTTATAACTGAAAACCATTGTGCTAGTAGGTATTGTGCTAAGTTATAACAATGCACTTATGCTGATATAAAAAGTGCTAAAGCTTTGAACTACTGAAGCCTGAACAACAGGACCCAAGCCGAAGCTGCTAACTTAGTCTGTAATCATCAATAAAGTATGTAAACTCTTAGACAAAATATAATCAGGAGTGAGGAGAGAATGTATCCAGCTTCCCTTGTTTAGCCTTGTTCAAGGCAGAGAACCCAAGTATTTGGCCTTGTTAGAAACTCCCTTAGTTTCCCCCCCTGAGCCCTGCCAGGCTTTAGGTGGAATCCAACAGGAGAATGAAACCAGAAATTTTCCACTCAAAACAAAGGTGCCAGATATTCTGGCATGTCCATCTCTGGTATATAAGGCCAGGCCCGTTTGCAGTGACTTTGGAAGCCTCACCTATGGGTGGACGCACCGCGCAGGACTTCCCACTTGCTGGGACAGGCTCTCCAAATCCTCACTGTAACTGGGGCTGCCCAGCAACTGCGGGTCTAGATGATGATAATATATGCAAGTGGTGATGTATTTTTCTTAATCTCTATTCTCTCTCTCGTGTAGTAATGATTTAATGCATTACCCTGTATTTTCCTGTTTGCTGTTTCAAGTGCACTATTCTGCTTTTTCTTACTGCATGTTTTCTGTATTACACTGTTACATTGGATATCACCAGTACAATACGCCTACTCTTTTCACTCTGGTGTCTGGGTTTAATTGGTATCCTTAGTCGGCAAAACACTTGGGAAACAAATCTGAGACACTTGCTGTAGGGTTTTTCCAAGCATTCAAGCCCAGTCACATTAGTACCCAAAGCAATGCTCTCCAGTCCGATTAGCATTTGCTATTTAATACCAGTATGCAGAAGCAACCTTCTGGGCAAACCCATGCTACCTATTTGCTATACTTTATAACTTGAATTTCCTTCTCCCCCACTTCCAACTGTTTCTGACTCACTGGCAGGATGTTTCTTCTTCTAATTAGCTGTAATTGCTCTACACCGAGGTGCTACTGATCTGTCAAGGATGTGCAAGCAGGGGAATTTCTTGATATGTATGCTGGCAAGCAAGCATGGGGAAGTCAGATGGGCAGAGGTGCCAGGCCAAATCTATATTCCTTTTTACTGAGCATCATCTTTCCTGAGCCAGCAACATCACTCTTTACACAGCCTAGTAGAAACATTGTAAATGGCCACATGATATTATGGTAGTTCCTGCCTCTCACAGTCTCTAAGACAGACAGAAAAACAAAAAGCAAAGCAAAATCTAACAGAAAAACAGGTAGGCTAAGCATGTTATCTGCAGTGACACAGATGTTTGACCCTGTGAGTTACTGAACCTAGTTCATGCAGCCCAAGCTGCTAGTTAGTCTCCTCTTCCATGGTTTTCAAAGTACTGTAGTTGTTTTCCTCAGGAATTGAACTGCTGTTGACCCACTGCTCACAATGAAGGGAGCATTTTCTGTCCCTTAGGTGTTGTGCATCCCCTCGTAAGGCAGCAAAGCCTGATGGGAGCCACACAGCCCTGAGCACAGCCACATCGTTTTTCACCACATTTCCTCAAATGTTAATAGTTTCAAGGTTACCAAATGCTTATCCTGAGTCACAACAACGACCAGGGATGCTTTAGAAGTCTCATTACTAATTAATGGAACAGATACTCTGTTTGTCATGAACCAACTCACAACGTTCATCCAACCAGCCTCCTGCCCAGTGTCAAATGCTCAGGTTTCCCTAGACAAGCTTCCAGGCATGAAGGTTTGCCTCATTGTTCCTCAGATCTTTGGGTTGGCTTTGTTGTGTAGGTGCAGTCAAACTTGGGCCAAACAGAATGCACAAAGTACTTGTTTCTCTTTGTATTGCACGAAGCTCTTTCATTAACAGTTCCTGCAATACAATGTCATTTTGCTATTCAGCATGAGAACTGTATGTGAAAACAGATTAGCCCTTTTATTTGGAGTGATCCCAGCACATGAGAAGAGGGATTTGCTAGAGTTGAAGGTCTGCTGTTGTTCAGAAAGCAATTTTGATGTGCATCTAAGCTTTTGTAAGACATTCATTCTCCAGCCACACAACCCAATACTAGAAGAAAAAGTTAAAAATGAGTGGGTGTCAATTGCTAATAGGGTGTGCAAACATAGATGATGTTACATTCTGGTTTGGAAGATTTTTGTAAGCAGAAATAATGAGGCCTGAGTTGTTATAAAAGAAATGTACTAAGCCTGTTTGACTAGATTACAGAGATGGTTCTATTAGAAAGCAATATTGATGCTGATCAGTTTACATCAAATGGGATTCCCCCACCCCACCCCTTGCCTCCAAGATTTGTTCTGTTACCCAATAAATTTTATTTTTCTTATTATGATTTAGAGGCTAAAAACTTTGTGTTGATCTGGCAGCACGAGATCTCAGGATTTATCTGGAGATAAATCTCACACATTTGTCCCAGTGTGAGCTTATTTTAGGTTGTTCTAGCAATGAGGTAACAGTTCCTTACATTTGTTTTATTCTCACTCTAAACTAGAGTGATAACAAATAGTTATTCTATATGTACTGTTGTGTTGTTTATATCTTTCCTGACCTCTGTGCTATCAGTAATCTGCTCTCCTAATCCTGCACCCATACAAGGCTTCCTATGCAGGTCTTGACACTTAGATATGAGATGCTTCATGGCATTAATTACTACCCTGCCATCCAGCATGCAAAGCAGTTAGACATAAAGCAAGGAAAGCAGAGAGGCATGTTAGTATACAGACTTCCTGAGAAGATGACATAGAGACCTGGAGGTTCTGTCTTCAGTCTTGTAGAGGAGCATCGCTCTGGACTCCCTATGTCTCCTGCAGCAAGCCTTGCAGTTGCACTTTGCTGCCTGCAATGTGCAATACTTAGTGGGCTGGACGTGGCGGGGTGCACACACTGGGTGGGGTGTCGCCATGGCGGGGTGGTGGAGGCACATGTTGGGGAAAATGTGCATAAAAAGTGTGAAAAAAAAACTTGCATAGGGAGGAACTTATATGTAAGGAAAAGCTCACATGGGGGAGATGGATGCTATGAACATCTTATGCCTTCTATAGGATTGCAAGCTCCCATCATTCAGGTATTAGCAATTTTAGAAATAGAACAGAATAGAAAAACTGAACAAATGGGAACCAATTGAAAGAAAGCATGTACATAGATGGATTATGTTTAAAAGATAAACCCAAGAGGAACCTAAGACCAAGGAAGAAATAGCTATCAGCACCATGCACCTACCAGCAAAAAGGGAATAAGTACCCACTATGATCAGCACAGAACTCCTGGGGAAAGCCTCGGGACTATGGCAGCTCATCAGACGCTTACCCTCTCACACACACACTGTAAGCCAAAGTGTCTTGCTGAACATTTTTTTTTTTTACTGAGAATAAATCAGGTCAGTGTCAATGTAGCTTCTGGAATGTGCAAACACAGCTGAAGGTTGGTGGTTTTGTGAAGAAGAAAGGGGTTTGAAGATAAGACAGATAAATAAGACAGAGACTATTCTTGAAGATAACAGGAACAAGGACAGGACAAATTAAAACAAATCATCTCAAGACACAACTCAGCTGCACAACACCCCCTAAACAGCCCTTTCCGAGCATGCGTGAGCACAGAGGTCAACCAGCAACACGGTGAGGAAGACTAACAAGGACCACCAGGGACCCCTTGAGAGCAGTGCGGAGCAAGAAAGCGCATGTGTAATTAGGATGAATGTGATAGGTGGTAAACCGTTCATCAAATTCAGTGAACTGTAATATGAACTATTGCATATTGTGTAATACTAACAGCAAATGCTTAATTACACTAACACGATAGTGTAAAAAAAAAGTGACAGGAAGTGTGTGTGGGGGGGAACAACAAGAGAGGAAGCATCTCTAAGTCAGAAGATGTGGAGAATTGCAGGTGCATAATTGAATAAAACAGGAGGATGTTCACGACCATGAATCTCATTATGCAAAGAGATTACTGGGCCTAGACTGATAAGAACTCTGCAAACTCAGAGGATCATCACATTCCAAGCGAAAGGTGAAACGTACACTGTGAGGAGGACCTACGGCCTTCCTCCCAGAAGACCACCCCCCACGATTTGAAGACCCCTGACAGTAGATTTAACAACTTCTGTGCAAGTGTAAAGGACTGATAAGCTAATGACCATATGAAGCGGGAGTAGGCGGGTTCAAGTAATGAATATGCATATGTGTATAATGACTATGTAATACTTTGTAGTATAAGATTGAAACAGAGTGCCCTGGAGGGTGTGGTCCGTTGTTGGAGCAGGAGACACCCCGGCCGCCCAGCACTGTTTGGCTTGTTGCCACTTGCTAAATAAAGAAATTGGAAACTCTGACTTAGCCAATTTTAAGAAGTCAGTTTATAACATTTATAAACCTTGCTTATTCACTAGAGAGGAAAAATTAACCTCTCAGCACAAGTACCAGTTCATATACTCGAGAAATGGCATAGAATAAGTGATGTGCAGTCTGAAATTAAACCACAGAAATGTTTTAAGCTCTTGAACAGACTAACGAAGTTATACTATTACAACAGGAAGACATATTCATTGAAGGTGCCTGCTGAACTGATCATACCAGTCTTGCCACAAGAATAGCTTCCTTGTTATGTATTGCAACATATCACAATAAGCTAGCATCAATTCAAGTAGAGAACTTCAGTTCAAAATAGTTCTAAAAGATGTAAGTTTTCTGAAGAACTGCTTTCAGACTACATACCTTTCCATTAACCTGTGAAGCAATATGGTCAAATAGTGTAATTAAGCAAATGGGATCAGAAATCTGGCAAATGCCTTCAGTCTGATGGTACTTTACTGTAACTTACTTAGCAAGAAATACTGACATCTTAGCTAATATCTAGAGGGCAGTTGAATTTATCAGTACATCTAGTCTGGTCATTCTCCAAAAGGTCTTCACCACACTTGAGAAGAGCTATATTCACTGGAGGGACCACCATCAGTGAAGACATTTACATTGTTCAGGAAATAAGTTCATGCTGCTGTTGTGTTGGGTGATTTTTGTCTAGTCTTAGAGCAGCACTTGCCAACAGTCTTATGTCGCAATCAGAAGGAGTTTGAAAAAAATTCCCATATCTGTTTATTTGCAAGAATTTTACAGAAGATTAGCAATAGTTGCATACAAAACCTTGAGGAATTTTGTGTCAGGAGATCTAATAAAACACACACTGAATTCTGAATTCAGGCAAATGCCTTTTTACCTTTCCCACGAGGGAAAACAAAGCTGCTATCACAGCAGAATGTGTTAGTGTTCCATTTCAGAGTTATATGTAGAGACTAATATTATCTTTGCAGAAACGTCAATAGTAAGCTGCCCAGAAGACAGAAAAATCGAGCTCATGTGGGGGCACACACACACACACACACACACACACATATATTGTGCAAGGTTTAATTCTTGTCGGGATGAGAGAGCACGTGGCTGTTGCCCCTCCCCCACCCACGCCAGTTGGGCTGGAAGTTAGACACAGACCCGGGCTAAAATAACAAGAAATTTAATACAACAGTGTGATAGAACAATCTGAATAACAACAGTATCAATGGTAACAACAATAAACAGCAATAACAGCGAACAAGACAAAAGATATACAGAGAAATACCGCTCAGTGATCAAGGAGCAAACCCGCCGTGTGTATGGCAAAAACCAACACCAGAAGCGAAAAGTAAAAAGGCTCTGCCCCTGAACCTGACATCAGCATGGTATGAATAACCCGGCTGGAAATCCCTTCCCCTTCTCTTTCTGCTGGGGAAAACTTTACTCTATCCTGGCTGAACCAGGACAATATATATGAAGACAAATTGCAAAGAGCCTGAAGGAAACTGGCTACATTTCAATTTTAAGTAGAAAAAAAAAAAATCAATCTCTCAGACTAGACAATTATTCCCACAGGGTGAAGGCTGGAATATTTTCTAAACTTCTTTTATCATTCTGAAATATGATACAGGGCAGAAATGTTTCAGCATATGTTTGATATTGTTATTAACGAGGAAGAAACTGAAGAAAATAGTGCATTATTGTGTTCTGAGGGACTCTTTGGACATGGACAGGGTACCCGTTTGACTAAAAGACTGAATCCTGGCCTAATTTAATTACTATGAGGAATTTAACTACTCTCTCTTGTAAGAGGGAGTGTGCAAAGGTGTCCAACAGGCTTAGATCTGCATACTCAACTCTCATCACTAGGTTAGGAAATATCACCTAAAGCATGCTCTGACATATTAATGAAAACTTAAAAATCCAGAGCAAGGACTAAGAAATATTGAACCAAAGGGATCTTCAAATGAGTGGCTGAATCTCTAGATCAGACAGACCATCTAGCTCATCCAGATCTGTTTAAATTAAAGAAAAAACAGCCAGGTGTGAGCTATATCCAGATTATTTGAGTGCAAAGTTTGCTGTAATGAAACAAAGTAGAAAGTTTTTGAAGGCTTAGACTATGGTTATTTTTTTTTTCTCCACTGCCATTTTTTACAACTCAGAATACTGTGTTATACCTTTTCCTGAAACTGAAGCTCCTCCAGAGATGTTGCTTAGACACTCCCTTTTCAGAGGGAGCTACAGACCATACTAGTGCCTGGTACCTCCTCTGCTTTGAGCTTTATGTACTACTTATAAAGCTGCTGATCAAGTTCCTTGAAAGAAATGTAAATAGCAAATAAACACAACAGGTAAAAAAACCCAAACCAAACCAAACAAAAACCCACATATTCATCACATTTTCAAAAATTACTTAACAACCTCAATCATTCTCAAAGTGTCAGTCACTAAGTTACATTTCAATGGATCTCAAATAAATTAGACACAGAAACTAAAATGCTAAACTTCAGCCTGACTTCAGACAGATTCATTTTCTACTGATGCTTCTAAGTCACTATATGTTTTTTCCTAAGTCACTAGATGCTTCTGTGCCCTGCAAATGAGAGGTCAGATTCTCAGTGTCTTCTCCTCTCCCCCTTCATTGGTTCCCCTACTGAGTTCCTGGAAGATAAATAAAACACCAGTCTGCTCACCTGAAGCATACATCTTCAACACTGAGAAACCCTCTTATCACAGTAAGACACACAGCTGCATGCCTGAGGAGTGACTGTTTAGTTTGCTACAGCAGTCTACAGATTACAGACTTTGGGATACATCTTTGACTTGGGGCAGATGGCTTCTGGAGCCAGAGACACATCAGCTTATGCTTTCCTGTCATGTTGACCACATATTTAAGTCCTGGGTGGTAATTTAGTACTATAGGAATGTAATATTAACTATTGATGACAAGGGTGAACACATGTCATGCATTTACCACATTTTTAGACACTATTTGCTGGTTGAGTGCATTTTGCCTACCAGTGGTGGGAGAGGCCAGCTGTATTGGGTCTGGCTGAACTGGAATTGGTTTTCCCCTATAGCAGCCCTCATGGTGCTGTGGTTCATGCTGGGAGCTGGCAGGGTGTTGATAGCACCCTGGTGTTGTGGCTACTGCTGAGCAGGGCTTACACAGCACCAAGGCTCTTTCTGACATTTCCCCCAGTGGGACGGGGTGGGCAAGATCTTGGGAGGGGACACAGCCAGGACAGCTGACCCGAACCGACCAAAGGGATATTCCAGACCATATGACTTCTGCTCAGTATAAAGCTGGGAGAAAGGAGGAAGGGGGTGGGGTCACTCTTGGTCCTCCGAGGCAACTGCTATGCGTATTGGAGCCCTGCTTCCTGAGAAGGCCCGACATCGCCTCTTCATGGGAAATAGAGACTAAATCTGTTTGCTTTTGCTTCTGCATAAGGACCTTTGTTTTATTTTGCTTATATTAAAACTGCTTTTGTTTCACCCACAAGGGTTAGTTTATCTTCTTTCCCCTCTTTACCCTTTTGAGAAAACAAGGGGAAAGGGGGGGAAAGTGATAGAGCGACTTGGTGGATACCTGGCATTTAGCCAGACTCAAGCCATCACACCAGCAAATATCAGAATTGACACAAAGCTGCTGTCTACTTCATGTATACCAGAGTCAAGATATCTGGGGAGGACTGGGGCATGTGGAGCTATAAGTTTTGCTGGGAAGAGGAAGAAAAGAGTATGCCTACATCCAGGGATGCTACTAGACCAGAGAGAGTGGAAGAGATTAGATCCTACAGATGCACCCAGACAGAGCCGCTACAAATGGACAACCTGCATACTTTAACCAAAGCAACTGTTTAAATATCACCATCAGGAGGAATTCTGATCTTCTCTACCTGTCTTTTCAAAAGAATGACAAGAAGAAAATTGATAACTCCTCTCTTCCCACCCTGGACACAATACTTTGGCACCAGTGAGTAGTGTCAGACAGGAAAAGGGGAGCAGAGGGGAAGATCGATTCAAGTCAGTCTTTCTCTCATTGGATTTGCAATGGAAATCACAATGATTGATAAATGTGTTGCCAAACAAGCAATATATGTTTACTCATTTTGGTTAATTTGTCTCCATGGAACCCGTCAGAGAAAATTAATCTCCTAGATGGAAGTAGGCTTTTGTCAGAGCCAAACTCTTCCATCTTGCCTGCAGGGAATTCCTCACCTTTCATTATTTCACTGAAGGCCTGTACTGTACTACTCAGTTGCACCTCATTAAATCATCACTGAGCAGACTTCAGAGAGCTACTTCCTTTCTACAGACACCATGACAGTCAGAGCTTGCTGCTGCCCTGTGGAAGGAGCTTTTGAATGTCAAACACACAGACATTTGCTGCAGCTAAGGGTAGATGTAATTAGGAGACACACAGTCACGTTAATAATTTCAGTACCAAATTTCCCTGTCACCTCCACTCCCTTTTGAATAAGAAACAGATAACATGTTATATTTTTTGTTTCAGCAGCCTGGTTTGTAATCTGTTTCTAGATTACTTCCACCAGCTTTGAGAAAAATTGGGCACATGGCAAATTCTTTGACTCAGACTTGGGCCAGTGTGAAAGACTTCATTAGCAAAGCTTCTTTCTTGCCACAGAGTGCTCATGCACTTTACATTAAAGGACATATTTAAACACATCTGCAGACTTTGTTCCACCAATCTTCAGAGAGTGGTGGGAGGGAAAAAATGAAATGCTAGAGACATGGCCTTTAAAAGATGCTCATCTTTGCAGCCAACCCTTTCAGATAAAAGATAAACAGCCTCATGGAGCAGCTACTGAGAGCAAAGATAAGACAAAGCATTTCCCTGGTAATTCTGTCCCCAAACCTAAGTGTAAAACCTATTGTTTATGGAGATGAATAGCTCAAAATAGCTCAAAATTTTTAGCCTTAGCCCATCGCTTCATCCTGTCCAGGTCTCTCTGCAGAGCCTCCCTACCCTCGAGCAGATCAACACTCCCACCCAATTTGGTGTCATCTGCAAACTGACTGAGGGTGCACTCGATCCCCTCGTCTAGATCATCAATAAAGATGTTAAACAGGAATGGCCCCAAAACTGAGCCCTGGGGGACACCACTCGTGACCGGCCACCAACTGGATTTAACTCAATTCACCACAACTCTTTGGGCCCAGCCATCCAGACAGTTTTTTACCCAGCAAAGCGTGTGCCCATCCAAGGCACTAGCAGCCAGTTTGCCAGGAGAATGCTGTGGGAAACGGTGTCAAAGGCCTTACTAAAGTCAAGGTAGACGACATTCACAGCCTTTCCCTCATCCAATAAGCAGGTTGCCCTGTCGTAGAGGGAGTTCAGGTTTGTCAAGCAGGACCTGCCTTTCATAAACCCATGCTGACTGGGCCTGATCATCTGGTTGTCCCGCATGTGTTGTGTGATGGCACTCAGGATAGGCTGCTTCATCAGCTTCCTGGGAACCAAAGTCAAGCTGCCAGGCCTGTAATTTCCCAGATCATCCTTCCGACCCTTCTTACAGGTGGGTGCCACATTGGCCAATTTCCAATCTGTTGAGACCTCCCCGGTCAGCCAGGACTGCTGGTAAATGATAGAAAGCGGCTTGGTGCTTGCATCATGGTAGCTAAAATATGAAATATTTTATTTCTAGAAGTATATTTCTGGAAGGTTGAAGACATTCCCACACCCATCCTTGCTTGCTGCCTCCAAGAAAACTATTTCCAGAGACAGCTTAAAGATCTGTAATAGCTACTCGCTCATCAAACTCCATTGCTTTAAGTATGTGAAAAATCAGGTATAATTCAGTCAGCACATATAGTATACAGAACTGCACCATCGCTAAGTACAACTTTTATTACTCAAATCACATTTGTTTTACGAATGTACTTACCTACTGACTAATAATGTAGTGTATTTCTTGCTAGACAAAGCCTCTACCATGAAGGGAAATGTGTTGGAAGTAGGAAACAGCATGTAAATAGGGACTTACTAACTAAGAATGAATAAGACTTCTAAGGAAAAAGCTAGGGAATATGAACATGTCTTAGGATATGTTCATTCTTATGTGTAGTATACTCCCATGTTTACAGACACTTGTAATATATAATGTTTGCAAGTATATAGATGAAATGACTATATAAAAAGGCATGTAATTGGGAAATTACACATAAGAGCATTTTGAAGGAGTGAAGTTCTATGATACAGCTACACTAAATGCTCTTGCACTGTTCTTAGAATGAATATTTTACAGGTCCCTTTCATGATTTCCTAACACTCCCAAATCAGGCTTCAGAAAAAAATCCTTCCTCTCTTCAGGTTTGCCCATCATAGGCTTCACATCTAATTGGAATATCTGCTACACATGCTCTCCTTGCATAAACAATTTTATTTAAGAATAGATAATTATAAACACTGAATTTCTCAATGAACAGACAAGTTCAGTTTGGCAGGCCAGCTCCCATGATTTCAAAGAAACATGTTGCACTTTAAAAAAATACACAGGAAATAGACATTACAGGTTTCCTTCTCTCACCTAATGGGACTAACAGTGCCCAAACTCCATGGGGAAGTCAGTTACAGCTTTGAAGACTTAATTGTCTTCAGTTAAGAAGAAACTGGCTGTTTCCACACCAACTGCTTAAATATTTAATCTCTTGACATGTCTTAATGATATTCCTCACTGGAAGGGTTTATCTTTGTGAACTTTTTAGCGCTTACTAGCTGCTCAGCACCCTGCTGTTGAAGTCTGAGTAGGGTCCTGTAGAGAGTCAGAAACCAAAGAGTTAAAACTAGAGCCAAATGGCATACACACAATAATTGTAACTAGCCTGCTTAATGAGCATAGCAGGTTATTTGTGACACAACCTCAAGCAAGTGAAAAACCACGAATGAATTTGAAGCATTCCTATATGGCATGGCTAAGCACAGGGGCTTTAGTAAGTTTAAGGAGAAACATGAGAAGGCAAATAGGGTTAAACAGCTTGGATGGCAGATGTTCTTTTTCCCGAAAAAAAAAATGTGTTCAATTATTCATGTTCAATTTAAACTGACAGTAAAGCCAGCTTCAACAGAGCAATTCTTCTGCATTATTCATACCATGGAGCAAGCAGACCCTCTGCAGTGAGACGTTTTTGCAGATGGATGAAGCCTACAAATGGTTCAGAAGCTGGGATAGTTCATAAACTCAATGAAGAGAGTCTGTGTGTGCAAGATTTAAATATGAAAATCCATTGAGTGTTTCTGTGAGTGAATAGTTAAGGCTTACATCACCTGGAAGCTGCAGAGGCTTAGAAACATCTTTCAGGTAAGTTTTCAACCATCAGCAGGAGGAAGCAATGAAGTTTCAATCTCAGGTGTCTGGTCCCTGTGCCTGTTATCCTGCAGGATACAGCAGTACTAAAGTAATCCATTTAACATAGTGGTTACTGCATCACAACAGGCTTTTTGTGTTCACTTCTGCTTAAATGAAGGGCCAGGGAATCCCAGTTTCTCGAAAGACCCCAGCTAGTCTTCAGAGAAGCTTCAGGAGGCAGCTGCATCTCTTTGTTATGTCTCTCAAGGAATATTAACAGCTGTGCTCCTCTGGCCATCAACAGCTGGAGGAGCTGCTCAGGTCTCTGAAAAATCACAAGGGTAATCAAAAGGTACAGAGGGTACTTGCAAATGAAGTATCTCAGAAACTACTTTGTGAGTACAAATTTTAAAGAAGTCTGGGAATATGCTTTGGCATCATGTCTCTTGCTTATGAGCACAGAGCAGAGCTCTCCTGCAGGAATTACAGGGCCCCATGCAATCACAAGTTAATTGAAAGTAGGACCTGCACCTTTCAAAGTCACCTCTTCTGTTCTTCTCTGAACCTGGTGATTTTCAGAGTAACAACCTACATGGGTGCATTCATAGACTTCAAATTTCCCTACAAAAGCTGTCTGTTTTAGCCACAAAGAGTATAAAGAAGAATGGGCTGGACAGATACAGTACGTCTCTTCGAGCAAGCACACTGAGGCCTCTTCTGCAGGCAGAGAAGAGATGCTCTGAAGTGCTATCAGCACAGCTGAGAAATCAGTTTTTCGGGGAACCTCAGAGGATGTTCCTCAAAGTGGCAAAGACTGAGATGGTTCCCTTTCACTCCAGCTGATTTTTCCAGTCACAACAGCTCTGCATGAGAAACACTGCCTCCATTTCTAGTCTAAGGGAAGCTGCTATACAACAGTCTTATCAGTAAATCCCACCATTATTTGCAAGCCAATACAGCATCCCTGGGCTATGCTGCTACATTTATTTATAATCACACATGTTCAAACTCAGCTACAAATACAAACCTGAGGCAAGCAAGAGGCTCTGAACATTTAAAAGGAATGAAATGTGGAAGAAAACAGACCACTGACTACAGCCATATAGGACTGAGCATTAACATAGCCCTCGAGGTGCATGGAGGAAGATAAACGTCCCACCATAGATAGGCATTCAAAACAGTTAGCTCACAAACTACCACAATGGAGAGAGAATAGTACCAAGCTGCAAGTTAAGACCACATGACAGCAGCTCCTTCGAGTACTTCGCATTTTGTGAAAGACCGGAGCAGAGATAGCACAACCCTGTAATCCACATTGGGGATCTTAGACTGACCTCTTGCAGCAAGCATATGATAGTGTAAAACCAACAAGGCACGGCAGAACTCTTGCTCTGTCTCCTCTGTATTACTCACTTCTGGTGAACACCCATGTGCACATGTTTTTTAGTGACTGGTGTTACTGTGCAAAAGGTCATTTATCCAGCCTCAGCTTCATTTGTGTTGCATAACAAAATCCCTTATTCCTACTAAGTGGTCCACACCGTACTTTTTACCAATTGAGAAGTTGCTCTTCTTATTTCAGAGGCTGAAGTTCGCCCTCTACAGAGCAGACCTAAAACTTCTGTTGAAATTTCTACATCCAGTCCAGAACTCATCTTTGGGATATAAAGCATTTTGAGAATGAGTGCCAGGTTTTTAATCAAAATTTAAGTCACAGAGACCTCATGCCTTCCCTGCAATTAGTCATCCCATTAACCAATTATACTACTGTTGGGAGCTGGAACTCAATTTTTAGTCAGATTTTTGTCTCACTTCAGGTGCCAGAGACTGTGTATCAGAATTTTTTATGTTGGAGAGCCATCTAGCAGTAGACTCAGTGCTTTGTAGACTCTCATAGCACACTAATCATCTTTCAGATGAGCCAACTAAACATGAATTTTGCTACATACATTTTCCTGAATTAGCCTCATAAACATTTTCTAAATATTTCCAGATCTCTCCCACCACCAGTTATCCTTTTTGAAGTGTAGGCACTGTAGACAGATGAAATAAAAGTACTCAGGGACTTAATAAGAGGTGACAGCATTACTATTTTACAGGTTATCGTTTTACTGACTTGTTAATTGCAGGGTTGCCTCTTGCTACCCAAACCAATTGATTTCCAGAGCTTTATGTACTTTCATGTCATCTGTTGCCCACATGCTACACAGATTTTTCACTGTGCTTTTCATTGGAATCAAAGTATTCTGGATGGGATTTCAAAGATCCACCTGGATTTTATGGAAGTTGTTTTATGGAAAATATTTTATTGCCAAGAGGAACCCAAGCTAAACATAGCAACATCCTGCCTTTGCATTCGTACCACAGGAAAGTGCACACCCTTCCCTTAAGGGCTACTAGATCTGGCTTCTCCCCACCAGCCTTGACACAAACCACAGTACTGAAACACAGCAGCAGAGAATGATGCATCTTGGAACCAAGGACTTCATCCCCCTAGCAGAAAGCATTCTTATTTTAACAGTATGATTACTATAGCAGAAGAGTAAGCACTGGAGTAAGAGGAAAAGGGAGAGAAAAAAATAAGTCAAGATAAAGAACAGAGCTGAACCCTGGTGCAGTGAGAACACAGTCATATATTATCTGTTTTGCAGATGTACCTGTCATTCAGACAAGTGACCGACACCAGTCTGACTTTATTCATAGTTCTTGAATAAACTCACTGATGTAGGTAACCCCAGACTTACACAAGCAAGAATCAGTCCCTGAGCATTTCAGAAGAACCCTCTCAGAGTGGGATTTCTGACAATACACCAGTTCTCAGGCAGGCACAGACCTGACTGTGAACAGCAAAGCAGATGGCAATGAAGCTCTTCCTCTCTTGCACCCTCATCCACCCCCTACTTCCTCCTCCACCGAAAACAATGGGAGCAATGCTGCAACAGAGGACCAGGGGGAGGTGACAATAGAAAAGTGAACTCATCATGGCCCTTCCGGCAAATCTACATGTGAGTTAGTCTCTTGCATCTGTATCATTAGATATAGTTGTCTTCAGTAGTAGCCACTCTGCATACTCAAATGCATCCAGAAGGCCAAACTTCTAACAGGCAACTAAGCCACAAATATGGGATAATCTGACCTCATATTTATTATTTAACAAAAGAAGAGTCATGGGCTTTTTTTTTTCTTTTTTTTTTTTTTTTTTTTTTTTTAAAAATGACATAAGTGAAGATTATGGTTGCAGGAAATAAATAAATTTTTAAAATTTAAAAGTATGTATGATGATGTTTAAGATGCTCAGCAGTCAAATTATTTTATTTTTATTATGGAGGGGATACTCCTAATTTTTTGCTTGCTTTGTTTTAGCTAATATTGCTACTTTAAACATATCTGAACCCCAGCCCCTTTTAGATGTTTTTCCTCCACACTTGTTTTACTAATTGAATAACATAAGCCCTTCAGAGCACTAACAGGCCACAGGATCCAGGGATCACTTCTGCACCTGATATTCACGTAATTGCATAGATTTATTGGAAGTATAAGCTACTGAATTTCCTTCTATGCTGAAAGGAAAGAATCCACAGCTTCACAGAATCAAAATTTATCTCTTTCCTCTACAGCATCTTTGCTTACTGGTGTGAGCTCACATAACACAGAGATTAACACTTCCATAGTTCAGTGTCTTTAAAAGAAAAACACACCCACTTTCACCGGCGTGGCTGAGAAGCAGCTCTGCACCCCCGTGTGCGGGTCCCTGCCTGCCCGCGCACCCTCCGGAGGCTCCCAGCCGTGCTGCCCCCACCAATGGCTGCAAGACCCATCACCCCTCGCCTTCCCTGCTTTTTGTTTTCCTGGATGAGCACCGCTATTTCCCAGGAATAGCGATCAGGAGGCACCATCTAGTGGTGCCCAGTAAACTCACGCCTTTCATCTGGGTACAGTTTCTAAGACCTAACAGAAATAGCTTGTATTACTCCATTCCAGACATGGAAGGAAATCTAGTATAAGTAAGACAAGACAGTCCTCCAGAAACAGGCATGACAAGCAATTGGTCACTAGAGTCCTGTACAGGCTCTAGACTAAATCAAGCTTCATAAAAAGACTGAACAGGGTGTCACAATAATATCTGTTAAGGGGAGCAGAGAGCTGAGGTGTTACCCCTGGACACTGCCTCAGAACATTCAGGCTTCCAGAGCCACAGGTGGTGCTCCCAGACCCAAGACGTCCCTTGTCAAGATAAGGGTTTGCAAAAAATATGGTCCTTATACCAAAGGCTGATCCTGAAAATCAGATAGCTTTGTTAAAGGGAGCAAGTCCATTTTGATGATGTGTCTGTTCAGTGCAAAAGTCAGTATGAGGACAACTAGACTGCTAGAGTTTTTTAAATCCTATCTTCCCCTCAGCTTTTCCCTCTGACAGCTACTTGTATCCCTACCTGTCCTTCTTCAGGAAAGCCAAAAAGGCAGACACTGATACAAACTAAGAAATGGACCTTGCCTAGTTACATGCACTCAAATAAGTTTCTAGGAAATACATATGCTGTCAAATTAATGACCTTCAGTTATCCCATGATAACACGCAGATTCTTGTCCCATGGTGAATATAGGATTTTTTGGTGTTAAGGAAAATAGCAATGAACTATGTTCAAAAGCTTTTGGCTAGCAGTCCATGCACAGTATCTGCTATAGTTATATGGCACAATATAAGTTTTCAACCTTTCTTACCGTCCAGAAGCACATTATTACATCTATTCTTTACATTCACTTCAGCTCTCCCATCTCCAAGAAAACAAGGTAGTTTCCTTGGAGGCTTCCCTTAGGTCAAAGCCCCTCACTAAGCATTTGCTCAGTTTTTGACATATGTCTTCAAGCACTGTCAACTCTCCTCCAAGAGCCTCATAACTTCTCACAACATCGTAAACTCATTCAACACTTTTACTAAACCAACATAATCTCTAATCAAACAGGGGTAGGAGGTCCCTCCTGGACTATTAGAGACATCCACCACACCCACCAGTGTGAATCATTTGATTGATTGCCCAGGTGATACAACACAGGCAAGGCTATGCTCAATGCCCATCAGTGATGCTGGGCAGCAATTGGTTTTTAAGTGGGGAAAATCGCCCTGAGGGAAACTCATTGAGGGTTTTCTTAGGGCATGTTTCAAAAGCAAAAGAATCAGTACCCCAGAATTTAGACATGGATGAGGTTAATTCCTTTGTTACAGGCCTGTAATCACTCACCCAAAAAAACCCTACATAAAAACTATGTAAAAACTACTGCAGGTCCCAAACAGATTTATATCCTTGAAGCACTTTACAGTTCAAATTACTCCTTGCCTACTCTAAGCAAAATGGCTATGTGAGAACTCATGACATGGGAGGTAGCACTTGCTCATGGAATCACTAGGCTTTTTAAAGGAGTAGGAAACCCGTAGCTTTCAGAAATAGGGTATTTCAAAATACATTACCAACGCTAACTGAAAATAGATTTGCTGCTGGGCTGCAGGAGCCAACATGTCAGCCAAGGAGAGCATTAAGTTGTGGATAGTCTCCAAAGCAGGGATGGCTTTTTAACTTCATTGTTCTCTCTCACAGACTTGCACTGACTCATAAAAACTAAAATGAAAAAACTATGAAAGAGCTATGATAGTAGTAGTGGTAGCATTATTAATTGGTGCTTTCTTTGTGGTCTGATTATGACACAGATAGAGTATCTCTTAGAAATAATAAAAGGCAAACAACAGTGCAAAGTGATAGAACAAGGTTTCATCAATTGTTATTCTTGTATTTCACTGACTGTTTTTTGTTTTTTTTTTTTATTTTCCTGAAAAATGAAGAAAGCTCACAGGTCAAACAAGACTATGTACTGAAGTACACAGGTCTTTGCACTGCCAGACAAAAGCCTGTTCCTCAGATGACAAAACCACTTTGTTTTTCCTGATGCCCTTTTTTTTCACCTTCCACATACCAGAGCTTATCATACAATGGTTGCTGGCAGAGCAATGAAGAAAATGAAACAAATGCACCTATAGCACAACTACATAAATTTCAATAGAAGTTTGCCAGGGTTGCATTTGGCCTAGTACACATATATAGTAATTCCAGCAAGCTTTTTGTTGTAGTCATTATCAGATAAATGGTATTATTATCCTTAAGAGGCAGGGCAAGCAGAGGACAGAAACAAAGATGTTTTGGGACAATGTTCAGATGTAATGAGGCAATAGGGAGCTGGCAAACTAGTTTGTTGGCTAGAGAAAGTTGGTGGGTTCTGGGAAAGGCAAGATTATTGTGGTCAGCTTGGTAAAAAGCACTGATTAGAAAAAGCCACTCAGTCACCTCTGTGGCTGTAGAGGTCCTGCAGTGTGGCAGAGCAGTGGAGAGAAGCCACGGCATCTGCAGAGAGGTTACTGAAGAGGCTTGCTCCTGCCTCCAGGACACCAGGAGAAAGCCAGAAAACTCGCCCCATGTTGCATCACTGTTAGGTGGGCTGGGACTCTTGAACCTGGCTGCGGGTCCCCCCTCATGCTGGAAATCTGAATCAAATTTGTGTTGTCAGCAGAATCCTACTACTGTAAAACGAGAAAGAGAAGAGTATCAGCCCTGCAAGTAGATGGCCACATCAGACTTAATTCTGGGTACCCTCAGATGAACTGTGACAGGGGGAAGAGTCTCTCTGTGCCCAGTACTGGGGGATGGGTAATCCAAAATTTCTTAGAATGTATATAGTAAGATAATTCAGCCCTGATCTGCAAAATGGGCCTTGTAGGAAAACAAGGATCAAAAGTAAAGAAGGATTATTAAATCCTCCTAGATTACAGGGGAGCCCAGGTGAAATTTTATCATGTCACAAACCTGCATTTGTGGCAAAACTGGGCAAAAGAGTTTATCTTTTTTTCTACATGTGCCAGACAGTGATATCTGTGCTCTGAACTTCCACAACGCAGCCTTAAGCTCCATAGTCAGGAAAAAACCCCACTCCAAAACCATTTGAAACCCAAATACCTCATCCTTGGAGATGGAAAACACAGCATCCAGACAAACAGATCTTTTTCATCAGGACTTGCTTGTGCCTCAGCTCCCCATGGACAAGCCAGGTTGATGCCACCCTTTCACCTTGGAGGACTTGGTGGGTACCAGGTGTTGCTGGCTGAAATCTAAGGCACTTTGGTGAGAAGAGCCCATTGCCATTTCACTACAGCCAGTTGTTGGGTTTTGGGTTGGTTTTTTTTGGTTTTTTGGGGGTTTTTTTTGTGAGGATTGGATAGCTGCTCGTGAGTGATCTCTGCGCTCAGGTAGGCAAAGATCATGGACAAAGTATCGCTTGGCATCTCCTTGTCATCAAAATCCGGGATAAAAATAACTTACCGACACCAATTTGATGCAGATAAGCAGACACTTCTTTATTGATGGCTGGACGTGTGGGGGAGTGCTCTCACCAACAACACGTGCCAGGCACCAGAATCATACACCTTATATAGAACTTATACATATTCATTAAGTACCCATACATAAACATACAATCTCCAAGAAATCATTAACATATTCTCCTCCTATTTCCGAATCTGCACAGTAAAGGTTAGAAATGTCTAGAAATGGGTCTGGGGTGTAATGTGAGTAGGTGGTCCATGAGTCGGTGGTCGCGATCTCCCCCTGCCGGAATTACCTTTTGCTTAAGGACACAGTTTTCTTGGCAGGTACCTGCAAGCTGTTACGGTTACTGCCCTCAGTTCCCATTAATCCTGGACCTTGACATCTATTTGCATTCTTCTAGTCCTATACATGTATTATAAATCAGTTTACAGATTACTTCGTGTTTTGTTACCTAGGTTCTAACCATTCCTACTAAACAATTATGACCAATCCCTTCAGCCTTGGTACGGGGCTGTACAGGGATTTTAGAGTAGCAGTCAGTTGCTAGATTCAAAATACAGTAAATGTAAAATGATTTTTACTAAAATATCCCTTAATTCTACACTTATATTAAAATCAAACACAATTTCATTTCAGTTGATAATAAAATCAGTAACATCCTCAGGTCATTTCCAAAGGGTGAGCTGATCTAAACCCAGGACGATACTGAGAGGTGCTCGTTGATGTTTTTTTTTCAGTGCCACCTGAGAGCCTTGCCAAGAGGGGGAGGCTGGGAATGTCTGGAGGCAAAGTGTGGCTTGGTCACTTTTTGAGGAGCTCTGGTTATCATAAGCCACAAACCAGCTTCATCAGACTGGTTTCCATCCAAGATAAAGTGTCCCTAATGCTAAATTTTACCAGGGGAAAAACAAAACAAAACAAAACAAAACAAAACAACAAACTCTTTAAAAATTGCAGTTCCTCTCTTTCTTCACTAACTTTTTTTTTCCACCATCCAGAGCACTCTGCACAACAGTCTTGTTAGTCCCCATTGCATTTTTCTTTATAGCTGTGGACATTTTATGTATAAGCCTTCTTAAACAGAAGAAAACTATAATTTTTTAACCCTGCACTAAAGTAGAAACAGTTTTCACACTATTTGTTTACTTGTGGTATTTTCATATCATCCAAGGACAATAATACCCAGCTTCTTTCAGTAATGCTTGAGTTTGAGAAAGGGTTAAGAGTTTTCTTGTAGGTGTTTGCCTCACTTTGCCTCCCAGCTCAGGGCTGACCTGGTTTTGCATATGTCTCCGAGTGTTCTCTGTCACTTTTCCTTTATCAGTGGTTTACCCTTTTGTGGCACTAATATTTTGTATAGTTAACTACCAGCACAATTCCTCTGGTCCTTATTCTCCATACAAAGAAGAAAGCAGCTGCTTTACTGTTTATATTGTCTCTCCAAAGAGAGACATCCTGTAGACATATTTACTTAAGGAATATAAAAACAATTGGAATTTTCTTACCTGTAACTATAAATTTTTATTTTCTTTTCAGCATCTTCTGCAGATACTGCACTAGAAGCACTCTCTCAGATTAATCAGGCTTTTGTCAAGAAACCTTCCAGAAACAATGAAGTATCAGACTAATACTACAGGTACACTTTGGTGTGCTTTGAATTAGACTGGCCCTCATACTAGAGCCTGTAAGGAGCACTGCAGTGAAAGCCATTTTGGTCAGCAAGTGTAGGATCACAGCACACTCAGAGCAGGAGGAGGATGGAGAACCTAGGTGGTGCCATTGTGAGAGCTGAGCCCAGCAACTGGGTCCAAACTCAAGACAGGAGGAAGTCAGACTATGGAGTGGTAGATTATGGCTCTGTCCTTGGCTTCTTGACAGGCACTAATATGGGTGTCACCTCGGCATTAACAGGGATCATGTGTCTGAACAATGGTTATACTGGGAGCTCTCTTTTAATATTAAACTGTGGCCAAAAGCAGGACCATTTCAGTAACTGTGGGTGTCAACAATAATATAAAGCTTTACAGGGGCATATCTTTAAACAGAGATTGTAGAAAAAAAGCTGCAAATGTTTCTTTAGTATGGGTAAAGTTCCAGGGTCCGTATGTGTGTGTCCCCCCCCCCCCCCACATACCATGGCTCTAGC
>NW_020799091.1:128848391-128888439 GCF_003259725.1 Athene cunicularia
TGTGTGTCCCCCCCCCCCCTACTCTTTTCCTGCAAAACAGGTGAAATAGTTGGGCTGATTCTGTTTGGAATATCTGCAGTTAGGGGCAAATACTCACCATGGAAAACAGCAGCTTAAAGAATTTGCTGATGTTGAAGTCAACAGAAGACATGCAGACATGCAGTTAAGGTCAAGAAACTTTAACTATAGCTGTTACTTCCTGCGCAGCCTATAATTAGATACCAGGCTAGTACTTTATAAATACTTAAGATACAAGCCAGAATACCTTTTGTTTATTTTTCCATCTCTGCATTCCCATCTGTGCTTTTTGTGTCGTTGCTTGCCAGCTTTCTGATAAAGCAATACATGTGTGGCTGATATTTGCTAGGAACCCTTGTGAAAGATGTTTGCTACAAAACAAAATGCTATTAATTTTTTTTTCTCCAAATAAATGCTGAGAACAGTAAGGTTTAATTTCCTGCATCTCCACTTTCCTGAGGTCTCTTGTTAACCTCAATTTATTTCTTTCACCTCATCCTGTAAGAGAGCTTTACAAACCATGGAGTCATTTCAACACTTATTTTTTCATTCTGATGCTTGGTTTGTGAAAATACGAAGTTAGATATTCTAATTTTTTTTTTTAAAAAAAGACCTTTTTTTAGATGCCTAAGTTTGACTGAGAAGCTTGACAGCCATTTTCACATACCATGGCTCTAGCAAAGTTCTCCTCAGGCTCTTATATCTGAGCGATGATCATGGCTTTCTTTTGTAAGTTAAGAAACACAGCCAATATTTCAGGGCATGTTTTCAGTCTCACTCTTTAAACCCTCAATAGGGAAGTTTCAGAAGGTGTGTGGTGGCACAGATGGCTCCTGTGCACACTCCACATTGTCTTTGGCGCTGCATTTACAGGTGAGGGCAAAGGGAGAGTCTGGTGAAATGTGCCTGTATCTGCCTATCCCCAGCTGGGATTCTGGCCTGGAAGTGCCTTGGGGAGTCCATACAATAAGTGACGTATTACTAAGCTAGTGAGAATAAACTGGCATCAAGAGTCACAAAGCACCACCTGGGAAAGCAGAGGGAAAGCTGTGATGGCCAGGTAGGCTCAGACATATTTCAGTCTTTGCTCTATGTCTATGCCAGCTTGGACAAGTTCACTCCTAGGAATTATTTAATGCAGTCTGTGGCACAGGGTCATGGTGCCATTCCCAAATGAAAACTTCTGCCCAGCTCCAGTGCTAAATTGTGTTTTGTTACCATGACCAAGTACACTTGAATTGCAGTGCAAGCATGTGCCTCCTGCTATGCCTGGTGACAGGGCACTAAAGCCACCCTCCCTGATTTTGCTTGTGTGTGGCAAAATACCGGTTCTACACTACCAAACAAACCAGGGATGTATTTAATTTGTCATTCAAGACTGATAAAAGATGAGTTCATCAGCTCCAGGTACACTTGATAACAGTCAAGAGGCAAAATCTTGAGATTTTCATCTCACTGTTAGCTTCCCTAGCAAAAACTGTGTTGTTTCTCCAGATGTCTTAAATTTCTAGAGACTCTAAAACCATCTGTTAACTACCAAATTTCCCTATCAGCCACATACATCTAACGAGTTACTGAATCAGACCATATAGGCAACTTTAATTTCTTTAACTACTGCACAAAGCTAAAATAAGTGTGGAATTAAATGCAGGTGCTCATGAAGTATCACAGAATAGAAAAATATAGGAGTGCATACTCATTTGAAAGAAAGAATAAACTTCTTTTAGTGTCTACTACAGGTTGTAGTTGAATGGGAAATGACAGTTAGAAAGGCCTGTTACTTCCTGCTGTCTCATTTTAACAAACATTTTATACGTGTAAATAAGTTTCTTATTCTCCTCACATAAAATTTTAATGTATTTGCAGTTGTGATTTCTCTAGCCATTTCTTTATTATATCAGTTTATCTTTTCCAGGATTAGCCTTGGTGAAGGATGTGAAATATTGCTAATTACTAGCTTTTAGTGCCAAGACTGTAGTCAGCCCTTTCTTGGGAACATTTCAAACTTAAGGCCAACATCCTGCATGCATTAATGCTGAGGAGCGGTTACAATCATGTAAGTAACTGCACTATCCTCTTTGGTCATTACTAAGGGCTGTCCCCATGCAAGTGCCTAAGGCACCTCCACCAGGCATGGGATGACCCTAACTCCCCACCTGCCCCTGCAGCACTCCTACAAGAATGCTCATGGTGGTGATGTGCAGGACTTTTACTTCCTTAAGAGCTCTACTGTACACTCCATACAAGACCAGAGTGTTTTGTCTTCTTGCCATATGACATTGGCACTGAGTGCCTACTTGTATCCCCTGCTGCCTATCTTCCATTGCCAACCACAAGATCCTTTTTTCCTCAGGTGATTTACTCTTCCTCTCCCCACTTCCACACTCTCTTCAGATAGCTGACTGTTTCCTCTATTGCCATAAAAACAAGCAGCAGTTTAGCCATGATGAACAGCCCATGCTGGAGGTCGCCATCCTCCATTTGAGAGGGGAAAAAAACCAAACCCAAACACTTGGGGTTTTATGGGCACTTAATGCTTTCCTACAATGGGAGAGAAGATTGGTGGTAGTAACCTTCCTCTCCACCACTACCATCACTTGGAAAACTAATTATGAAATACAGTTTCAAGGGACATATGCAAGTCCTTAGCTGTATGGTAATGGGAAGATTTCCCCATAAGGGGAACTAGGAGGAACAGGATCCTTCTCTGCAAGTTCCTGCCACAGACATTCATATACATTGGCTTGTCATCCCTGCCTAGGCTTCTTCTAATCATCATGCTGCAGCCACCTTTTACATCCACACGGGGGTAGGTTAGGAGGTAGTAGGAAATTGCTGCTCATTCACTCCTTCTCACTCAGGGTTGGTGTCCTGGTTCAACTAGGATAGGGTCAAGCTTTCCCCAGCAGAGAGAGAGAGGGGGAAGGGATCTCCAGCGGGGTTATTCATACCATGCTGACGCCAGGTCCAGGGGCGGAGCCTTTTTTACTTTCGCTTTTGGTTTTGGGGCTGCACACACACACGCGGCGGGCTTGTTCCCTGACCACTTTGCGGTATTTCTCTGTATATCGTTTGTCTTGTCCACTGTTATTGCTGTTTATTGTTGTTATAATTGCTACTGTTGTTCAGATTGTTTTATCACACTGTTGTACTAAATTTCTTCTTATTTCAGCCTGGGGTCTGTGCTTAACTTCCAGCCCGACTGGCTGAGGGTGGGTGAAGGGCAACAGCAACGTGCTCTCTGGTCCTGGCAGGGCTTAAACCAGCACAGTTGGGGAAGAGAAAATAAAACAGAAGGCTCCTGACTGAGACAAGGACAGGGAAGGATGACTCAACTATTATGGTCATGGGCAAAAGACAGACTCAATTAGGGAAGAAAACACCAGCAATTAGCCAATCAGAGCAGGACAGTGAGAAATACAACCACATCTTAAAAGCACCTTTCCCCAACCCCTCCTTTCTTCCCAGGCTCAGTTTTGCTCCCTATTTCTCTATCTCCTTCCCCTCAGTGGTGCAGGGGATGAGGGTTGAGGTCAGTTCATCACCCATTGTTTCCAGTGCTCCTGTCTCCTCAGGGGGAGGACTCATCACACTTTTCCCCTGCTTCAGTGTGAGGTCCCTCCCACAGAACACAGTCCTCCTTAAACTTCTCTGATGTGAGTCCTTCCTTTGGGCTGCAACTCTTCACAAACTACTACAGCGTGGGTCCCTGCCACAGGCTGCAGTCCTCCCAGTAACAGACTACTCCAGCATGGGCTTCCCTCAGAGTCACTGCCTTTTTTTTTTTTTTTTTTTAATTATTCAGGTTGGAAAAGACCCTTGGGATCATTGAGTCCAACCATCAGCCCTACTCTACAAAGTTCTCCCCTACACCATATCCCCCAGCATCTCGTCTAAATGACCCTTAAACACATCCAGGAATGGTGACTCCACCACATTCCTGGGCAGCCTATTCCACTCTCTGACCACTTTCTGTGAAATTTTTTTTCCTAATGTCCAGCCTAAACCTCCCCTATTGCAGTTTAAAGCCATTCCCTCTTGTTCTGTCACTAAGTACCTGTGACAAGAGACCAGCACCAACCTCTCTACAATGTCTTTCAGGTAGTTTGAGAGTGGTGAGGTCTCCCCTCAGCCTTCTCCTCAAACTAAACATTCCCAGCTCCTTCAATCGCTCCTCATAGGATTTGTTCTCCAGGTCCTTCACCAGCTTTATCGCCCTCCTCTGCACTCGCTCCCACACCTCGATATCTCTCTTGTACTGAGGTGCCCCAAACTGGCACCAAGGTCAGACTGACAGGTCTGTAGTTTCCTGGATCCTCCTTTCTGCCTCTCTTGTAGATGGGTGTCACATTTGCCACCCTCCAGTCCAATGGAGCCATGACTTCAGGTAAATAATGGAAAGTGGCTTCCTGAGCACATCTGCCAACACCCTCAGCACCCTTGGGTGTAACCCATCCAGTCCCACAGACTTGTGTGCATCCAAGGGGTATAGCAGGTCTCTGAGCACCTCCTCTTCAACTGTGCTGACCTCAACCTGCTTCCCCTCCCCATCTCCCAGCTCATGGGACTGGGTGTCCAGGGAACAGCCAGTTCCACTGCTAAAGACTGAGGCAAAGTAGGCATTGAGCACCTCAACCCTTTCCTCACCCTTTGTTACCATGTTTCCCTCTGCATCCAGTAAAGGAGGGAGATTTTCCCTAATCCTCCTTTTGCTGTTATTCAATTTATAGAAACATGCCTTCTTCAGGTGCAGCCATCCCCTCCAGTGTGGCATTCTCCACAGGCTGCAGGTGAGTATCTGCTCCACCACTGACCCCATAGGCTGCAGAGAGACAGACAGCTTCACCGTGGTCTTTACCACAGGCTGCAGGAGAATCTCTGCTCTGATGCACCTCCCTCTGCTTTCTTCAACTGATCTTGGTGTTCACATAGGTATTTCCCTTACTCTCCCCCTCCTCTCAGGTTCCCCTTCTTAAATACATTATCACAGAGACACAGCCACCTTCACTAATTGGCTCAGCGTTGGCCAGAGGTGGGTCTGACTTGGAGCCGGGGAAGCTTCTAGAAGCTTGTCACAGGAGCTACCTCTGTAGCCCTTCCACTGCTACCAAAAACCCCACCACACACAAACCCAACAGAGCCATGAAGCCATTTCACCTCTGTGTCAGGTCTCTCAGAGAGCGGGTGCAGGGGAAAAATGCTGAAAGGTGTTCAAAAAAAGTCATTGCACCTACTAAAGACTGTGGTAGTGTTTTGGGGTAATAGCAGAGAGAACAGTGGGAACTAGCTTAATATTCAGCTCACAACCTGCTAAAAAGCCATTGAACATATAGATCTGACTGAGCATCCTCCCTCCTTATGTGGCCTGGTGTTTGGTTGCTCAGAGAAACCAGTGAAGATGGGGTGTTTCCCTAACAGCCATAACAGTACAGAAAAAACCACTAGCAGCTTTATTAAAAATTGATAGATGAGTGCATACACTGGGCCATAAGCTTTCACCTAACACTAAACCCCCAAACATATCTAAAGCAAGAAAAGTCTGTGCTGAGGGACAACACTGCTGCCTCCCACTTCTAAGAAAATTAAGGCATTTTAAGGTTACTTCACCACTAACACTGTGGTGAAATCTTCAGCCAGGCCCCAGCCCAAGAGCTCTGCATGACCCACAGAAGCACAGAATGGCAGAGCTGTTGAGTTTGGAAGGTGCTTCTGGAGTTGGTCTTCTTCAGCCCTTCTGCTCAGACCAGAAAAGTTGCTCAGGGTCATGCTTGGTTGAGTTTTGAATATCTCAAAGGGTAGAGGCTGTACAGCCTCTCTGGGCAGTCTGTTCCAGTGGTCAACCACCCTCACAATGGAAGAGTAGTATAGCATAGCTAGTTGGAAGTAACCTACAACAATCATCCAGTCCAACTGCCTGTCCAAAAGCCTCTTAAGTACTGACAGGCTTGGGGCACTGACCACCTTTCTAGGAAGCCTGTTTCAATGTGTGACCACCCTCTTGGTATGGAAATGTTTCCTAATGTCACTGTTCCCACAGCCATGGTCCTTTAACTCAGAGGACCAGGCAGCCCAATGTCTATCAGTAATATTAAAGACTGAGGAAAAAAAAAAAAAAAAACAAACCACTGAATGCCTCTGCTTTTTATCCATCTCTATTTATCAGGTGGATGCCTTCTCTTCCTAGTCATACTTAATCCTCAAAAACAGTCCCATGGGTAAATTAATTACCTTGGTGGTATCTCAGTTATCCCACCATGAAACAGAGGTGGGAACGTTTATCTTCTTCTGAGTGTGGCTTCAAGGGAAGAGACATGCTGTGAAGCACTCAGCCACTGGAGCAATGACAGGGTGTGGGCCATGTAGCTAACATGATAGATGTTGGTGTATCTGCTGTGATAAAGCAGTTTTGGTGCTGCTCATAGGAGCCACTGGGTAATAACCAGAAAAAAATCTGAATACACCTCCTGGCATGCTGTATCTGTGATACAGCTTTTGTTTGATCACCACCACCAGGCTCTGTGCGTGTTTATTTTGATGAAATATATTCATACATCACCTCTCTGCTAGAGTTCAACTGACATAAGGGAACAGAATAGAACATGGAAGAAATCTGTACTGCAGAGTGACCCAAAGATATATGGGGTCTGCTTACAAGCTCAGGTGAAAAATGGGAGAATAAAGGAACCTATTTTGCAAGGTATTTGACTTATGGGCCTATAACTCTTAAATCTTGGCAAACGTGTGCCAGAATGAGTTGGAAATATGAGAAATTTACTGTACATTAAGCATTCTTCCCTTAACAAAACCAAGGTGGCTTCCCACACCTCCTTTTCCCTCCTCCTGCCATTCATCACAAAGTGGAGAGAAGTCAGAAGCTCCAAAGTACACAGGTAGAAATATGATCCTGACATCAGGTTTTACACCTCAAACTACCCCCTACTTTAGCAAAGGCTACTTTACACTATCAGCCTATCTACCACTCCCAATGCACATGACAGAGGATGCAAAGCAGAGAGAAGAGACAGGATATCAAGTGTGCAGGTTTAACCCCTGCCGGGATCGGAGAGCACGTTGCTGTTGCCCTTCCACCACCTGCAGCTGGTAGGGCTGGAAGTTAAACACAGACACCGGCTAAAAATAAGAATTTAATACAACATAGTGATAAAACAATCTGAATAGTAGCAGTGACAATGATAACAGCAATAAACAGCAATAACAGTGAAAAAGACAAACGATATACAGAGAAATACCACAAAATAGTCAAGGAGCAAGCCCGCCACGTGTATGGCAACCCCCAAACCAGGAGCGAAAGTAAGAAGGCTCTGCCCCTGGACCTGACGTCAGCATGGTATGAATAACCTGGCTGCAGATCCCTTCCCCCTCTCTCTCTGCTGGGGAAAACTTGACTCTATCCTAGCTGAACCAGGACATAATCCACCCCTTTATTCTATACCATCTGCATCATGTCCAGCTGCCATTTAGCAGTTAACAATAATAAAGTAATAATTTACACAGGCACAGCATAATTTATGGCATGTTCTCACCCAGAATCAAGTCTCCCTGTGGTACACATCGGACCTCTCCATTGTCCTGCGTCACCCACCAGGTACACCCAGGTCCTTGGGCAAAAGCAATCCCGTGGATGGGTTTGCCTTTGCCTTTGCCTGGCACAGGACTAAACCAGACCTTTTTTCCCAATATATTCCTCACGCGCACCACAGGGACTTTATCCCCATCTACAGCACGTGGAGGTTTCGAATGAGCCAGGCCAGCTTGACTGGCAGATCCTCTTGTGTTGACTAGCCAGGTGGCCTTTGCTAGATGCATGTCCCAGTCTTTGAAGGTCCCACCTCCCAGTACTTTCAGTGTGGTTTTTAACAGTCCATTGTAGCGCTCAATTTTCCCAGAGGCTGGTGTGTGATAGGGGATGTGGTAGACCCACTCAATGCCATGTTCTTCTGACAAGGCATTGATGACGTTGTTTTGGAAGTGGGTTCTGTTGTCTGACTCAATTCTCTCTGGGGTGCCGTGTCACCACAGGACTTGGGTTTCAAGGCCCAGGATGGTGTTTTGAGCAGTGGTGTGTGGCGCTGGGTAATTTTCCAGCCATCCAGTGGTTTCTTCCACCATTGTGAGCATGTGGCGCTTCCTGTGGGGGGGTCTGTGGCAGTGTGATGTAGTTGATCTGCCAGGCCTCTCCATATTTATATTTCAGCCATCGCTCTCCATTTCGCTGGGGCTTCACCCGCTTGGCATGTTTGATTGTAGCTCATGTCTCACATCCGTGGATGATCTCTGCAATGGTGTCAAAAGTAAGGTCCACTCCTCAATCTCGAGCCCACCTGTATGTTGCATCTCTACCTTGGTGGCCCGAGGTCTCATGGGCCCACCGAGCTATGAACAGTTCACCTTTGTGCTGCCAGTGCAAGTCCACCTGAGCCACTCTAATCTTAGCAGCTTGGTCTGCCTGCTGGTTTATGTCGATGTTCATCAGTGGCCCGGCTCTTGTGTACATGGGCATCCACATGGCGCACCTTCACAATGAGGTTTTCCACACAGGGTGCAATGTCCTGCCATACTTCAGCAGCCCAGACGGTTTTACACTTACATTGCCAGTTGTTCTGCTTCCATTGCTGCAGCCATTTCCACAGGGTATTCGCTACTGCCCACGAGTCGGTGTAGAGGTAGACCCTCGGCCACTTTTCCCGCTGAGCAATATCCAAAGCAAGCTGGACTGCTTTCACCTCCACAAACTGGCTCTATTCACCCTGTCCCTCAGCAGCCTCAGTGACCCGTCGTGTGGGACACCATACAGCAGCCTTCCACAGTGGATGTTTTCCCACAATGACAAGACCCATCAGTGAACAGGGCATATCGCTTCTCCTCATCCGGCAGCTCATTGTATGGTGGGGCCTCCTTAGCACGTGTCACCTCCTGTTCTGGTGACATCCCGGAATCTTTGCTCTCTGGCCAGATTGTTATCACCTCTAATATATCTGAGCTACAGGGCTTCCCTATTCGAGTCCATTGTGTTATCAACGCAAACCATTTACTCTACGTGGCATTGGTTGCATGATGCGTGGAGGAGGCCTTTCCTTTGAACATCCACCCCAGCACCAGCAGTCAGGGTGCCAGGAGGAGCTGTGTTTCAGTGCCGACCACTTCTGAGGCAGCCCGAACTCCTTCGTATGCTGCCAGTATCTCCTTCTCAGTTGGTGTATAATTAGCTTCAGTGCCTTTGTATCCCCAGCTCCAAAAGCCTAGAGGTCAGCCTCGGGTTTCCCCAGGTGCTCTCTGCCAGAGGCTCCAGCTAGGGCCATTCTCTCCAGCTGTGGTGTAGAGCATGTTCTTAACCTCCTGCCCTTCCCGGACTGGCCTGAGGGCTACTGCTTGGGCAATCTCCCACTTAATTTGTTCAAAGGATTGTTTTTGCTCAGGGCCCCATTCAAAATCGTTATTCCTAAGGGTTACGAGATAGAGAGGGCTCACAATCAGGCTGTAGTTCGAGATGTGCATCCTCCAGAACCCCACAGCGCCCAGGAAAGACTGAGTCTCCTTTTTAGAGGTTGGTGGGGCCATGGATGTTATCTTGTTTATCACCTCCACTGGGATGTGGCGACGCCCATCTTGCCATTTTATTCCTAGGAATTGAATTTCTGTTGCAGGACCCTTAACTTTCTTTTGCTTAACGGCAAAGCCGGCCTTCAGGAGGATTTCAATGATTTTCCTCCCTTTCTCAAAGACTTCCTCGGCTGTGTTCCCCCATACAATGATGTCATCAGTATACTGCAGGTGTTCTGGAGCCCCACCTTTCACCATTGCAGTATGGACCAGTCCATGACAAATGGAGCTGTGGTTCCACCCCTGGGGCAATCGATTCCAGGTGTACTGGATGCCTCTCCAAGTGAATGCAAACTGTGGCCTGCACTCTGGCGCTATTGGAATGGAGAAGAACGTGTTAGCAATGTCAATCGTGGCATACCTCTTGGCTGCCTTCGACTCCAGTTCATACTGGAACTCTAGCATGACCGACACTGCAGCACTCATTGCTGGCGTAACATCATTCAGGCCACGGTAGTCCACAGTTAGCCTCCATTCACCATTAGGCTTTCTCACTGGCCATATAGGACTGTTGAAGGGGGAATGAGTTTTGCTGATCACGTTCTGGCTTTCTAGTTGATCGATCAGCTGATGGATGGGGACCAGGGAATCTCTGTTGGTGCATTACTGCCACCGGTGCACCGTCCTGGTAGCAATCGGCACTCGCTGCTCCTCAACCTTGAGCCGCCCCACCACTGAGGGATCCTCTGAGAGGCCGGGTAAGGTGGACAACTGTTCAACCTCCTCCAGGGCTGCTACACCAAAAGCCCACCGGTACCCTTTTGGCTCTTTGAAGTACTCTCTCCTGTGATAGCCTATGCCCAGGATGCACGGGTCATCTGGGCCAGTCACAATGGGGTGATTATGACAGTCCTTCCCTGTCAGGCTCACTTCAGCTTCCAGTAGGGTCAGCTGTTTGGATCCCCTTGTCACTCCAGAGATACAGATGGATTCAACCCCACTGTAGCTCGATGGCATCAGTGTGCACTGTGTCCCAGTGTCCAAAGCCTTATACTCTTGTGGGTCTGATGTGCCAGGCCATCAGATCTTCGCTGTCCAGTAAATCCGATTGTCCCTTTCCTCTACTTGGCTGGAGGCAGGGCCCCTCTAATCCTGCTCATCATCACTCACTTCTTGCATGAATGATTCACCGGTCCCCTCAAGAGGGGTCAGACATAACGTTCACATTCTATTCTGTCTGTGGTATTTATGACTGGATACTGGAGCTGCGCTCTTCTTAGAGGACTCCCCTTTTGTGATGGTCTTCCCTTTCAGCTGCTCTACTTGTGCAGCTAGGGCAGCAGTGGGCTGTCCATCCCACCTCCTCATGTTTCCTCCATGATCTCGGAGGAAAAACCACAGGGTGCCTCATGGTGTGTACCTTCTGCTGCCTTTCTCTTGGGTGGTGAAACATTTACTTCTAATGGCTGAGACATCAGCCCGTGCAGGTGGAATGTAGGACATGTCCTCTTCCACTTTCTGGACCCTCTGAGACAGTTCCTCCACAGCTGAGACCAGGGAATGTTGAGATGAAGGGAGATTTCCCTCATATTGCCAGAGCTTGCCAACCACTCCATCCACTGTTAGAGTGTGGGTGTCTGTCCACCAGGACACTATTGACAATGCTTTTGAGTGCGCTTCTGGTGCGCTCTTCAGGAACTTTTGCCACATCGGGTGTGTGCAAGGGGCCTGATCTGGGTCCATGGGTGACTGCTCATTATTCAGATCACCATAGATCATCGCAAACACAACCTGTTCCCTGAGGTTCTGGATGCCTTTCTCCATGGTGGTCCATTTGCCCAGCTGACATAGGATATCATCCTTGTAGGGGTGCCTCTCCCTTACACTGAACAGGAGTCGCTTCCAAAGGCTGAGGGTTTGAGTCTGTTTCCCTATTTCTGTATCAATGCCAGCATCCTTGGCCAAAGATCCCAGCTGCTTGGCCTCTCTCCCCTCCATCTCAAAAGCACTGGCTCCATTGTCCCAGCATCGGAGCAGCCAGGTGCAAATCTGCTCACCTCCCAGGTGGCCGAAATCTCTCCACATATCTCGCAGCTCAGTCAGGGACAGAGATCGGACGATCACCTCTGGTCCTTCCTCCTGTTCCCCTGATGGGCCTGGCTCATCCTCATCCCTCACTCTGCGAACTTTCTGGTATATTTGGTTTTCTGTATCGGGGCGACTGACACTGTCACTGCCTGGCTCTCTGGCTCAGTCTGTGTGCTGGTGGAGGCAACTGAGACTGGCTCTGCCTGTGCTCCCACTTCAGATATTTTTTGTGTGGCCTTTTCTTCCCTTTGAGGGCAGTGGGTGGTATTAAAGAGGACACGGTAGGCATGGGCAAGTCCCCAACACATTGCAGCGATTTGTGTCTCCTGTTTTTTGCCAGCTTGGTAACACACCCTTTCTAAGCACTCCATCAGCTTCTCAGGGCTTTGCATTCGTGTAGTTCCAAAGCATTGGGATGCCCATCGACTCAGGCCTTTGCCCATCTTTTCCCACACACCTTGCCACTCAGTATTATCTGACCTCGGGGCAGGTTTCCGGGCACTGCTATTGTTAGAGAAATGATGCATGGCCAAAATCGAAATCAGGCAGACATTCAGAAGGCATAGTGCCACTATCACGCTGGCTTTCAGGCTCCAAGGAGAACTGAACTGCCCCAAAGCCAAGAGGATCTCTTCTCCTGGCTCACCCACAGAGGGGGTGCGACCCCTAACAAAAGCACAAATGGCAAACAGGTACCAGCCCGCCCCCACACACAGAGATATAAAGGCATTATAAGCATTCAATAGCCCATATAACAACATAAGACCCTTTACACATTTTCCACCGATAACAAACACCACCACTGGGATTATACACTGGATATAAGGATTAATCCACCCCCAACACGCAAGCAAATGGGCCAGCATTGCAAACATTTTCTTATCAAACAAACACAAATACAAACAGAAAGATTACACCCAACAGATTGCTTTATCACACTCTGGTCAGGGTCTGCCCCACGTTGGGCGCCAATTTAAAATGTGCAGGTTTTACCTCTGCCGGGACCGGAGAGCACGTTGCTGTTTCCCTTCCCCCACCCGCAGCTGGTCGGGCTGGAAGTTAAACACAGACCCCGGCTAAAAATAAGAAGAAAATTTAATACAACAGAGTGATAAAACAATCTGAATAGCAGCAGTGGCAATGATAACAACAATAAACAGCAATAACAGTGAACAAGACAAAAGATATACAGAGAAATACCGCAAAATGGTCAAGGAGCAAGCCCGCCGCATGTATGGCAACCCCCAAACCAGAAGTGAAAGTAAGAAGGCTCCGCCCCTGGACCTGATGTCAGCATGGTATGAATAATCTGGCTGGAGATCCCTTCCCCCTCTCTCTCTGCTGGGGAAAACTTGACTCTATCCTAGCTGAACCAGGACATCAAGACAGGTCTGTTTCAGAAGAGGAACAATCTTCACAAAGTGGTTTGTAACTGTGGAGGAGGGCCACTGCTGGGTGAGGGCTGAGGTGACACACATTCCTATTACTCATGATAGACAAAGCCATAGGACATGCAGCCCAGCTCCTTTTGCTGCTGCTGCTGCTACTACCACTGGCTGCTCAGAGCAACCTCAAACACTGTCTTGTGCTCCAGGGATGGTACACTACCAAGCTGGCTGGGTCTAGACAGAAGAAAAATCTATTCTTGGAGACAGTCAAGAAAGACAGTCTGGAAAAGCTCTGTGAAGGCATTTAGAGATGGAAACACTACAGATACCTCTTAGGAAATGGGAATCGGTAAAAGTCAGATGTGAGGCCATAGGGAGAGGAACAGAGTGAATAGGTGAGTGAGTGCAAACAAAAAAAATTGTTTGCTCTGAATTCATAAAGTATTTTGCCTGTACAGAGCGAAAGTTTCACTCTGTACTAGTTTTTAATGCTTATTATTTCTTGCCTTGGAAGAAGAGGCCTTTATATCTTGACAAAAGAAATAAAGAAGTCTACCAGATAACAAGTGAGGCGTGAACTGTGGTAAGAACAAGGGGAGTTCTGTTTATCAGGCAGGATTAAAACATACGTAATTAGCTTAGCAAAGACAGAGGCTGCTCTATCAAAAGGCGATATGATGCTGTCCTGGTTCAGCTAGGATAGGGTTAAGTTTCCCCAGCAGAGAGTGGGAAGGGATCTCCAGCCGGGTTATTCATACCATGCTGATGTCAGGTCTGGTGTGGCAGCGTGGGAAGATTTTTCCTTTGTGGCATTGGTCGCGGGAAGCACACGCAACAGGCTGGCTGTGTTCACTGCAGTATTTCTCTGTATAGTTTTTGTCTTGTTCACTGTTATTAGTGTTTATTGTTGTTGTTATTGCTATTGCTGTTTTTCAGATTGTTATTTATTACACTGTTGTATTAAATCTTTCCTTATTTCAACCCCAGGGTTTGTGCTTAACTTCCAGCCTGACCGGCTGAGGGTGGGGGAGGGACAATGGCAACGTGGTCTTCTGTCCTGGCAGGGCCTAAAACTATCACAGCCTTTTTTGGCAAACCAACGTGGGGCACAAGAGGGATGAAATAAGGTTCAAAAAGGGACAGACCATGACCAGAGTGTGTTGGAGCAATCTGTTGGGTACATTTCTTTTTTTTTTTTTCTTCCTGCTTGTATTTGTACTGCTTGATAAGAAAATGTTTGCAATGCTGGCCCACTTGCTTGTGTGGTGGGGCTGGATTATTCCTTATATCCACTGTGTGATTCCAGTGCTGGTTTTTGATGTTGTTGGGAAATGTATAAAGGTATAAAGGGGCTTGTTTTGTTATACTGGTCACTGACTGCTTATAATGTGTTTGTATCGCTCTGTGTGGGGGGGGGGGATGGGTGGGTGGGAGGACGGCTGGCTGGTAGCTGTTTGCTGCCTTGGCTTTTGTTAGGGGTCTCACCCCCTCTATGGGCGAGCCAGGGGAAGAGATCCTCTTGGCTTTGGGGGAGTTTCAATTATCCTTGGGGCATTCAGGCCAGGGTATTTGGGGCACAATGCCTTCTGAATGCCTGCCAGATCTTGTTCTTGGCCATGCGGCATTTCTTTAACAATAGCAGTACCCAGAAACCTGCCTCGAGGTTAGATAATAGTGAGGGGCAAGGGGTGTGGGAAAAGATGGGCAAATGACTGGGTCAGTGGTCACCTCCAATGCTTTGGAATTTCACTCCCAAACAAATGCAGAGCCCTGATAAACTGGTGGAGTGCTTAGAAAGGGTGTGTTAGTAATCCGGCAAAACCCAGGTGACACAAATCTCTGCGATGTGTAGGGGACCTGCCCGTGCCTACCGTGTCATTTTAAATACCACTCACTGCCCTCAAGGGGGAGAAAGGGCTGCAGGACCTGAGAGTGAACTCACTGGTACAGCAGCTGGGCGGGGGGACAGGCAGAGTCAGTATAGTCACCTCCACCAGCACAGTGACTGAGCCAGAGAGCCAGCCAGTGCCAGTGTCAGTCGCCCCGATACAGAAAACAAAATATACCAGAAAGTCAGTTGACAAAGTGGGGGAAGGGGATGAGCCAGGCCCTGCATGGGATCAGGAGGAAGGGCCAGTTGTGATCATCCGATCTCTATCCCCGACTGAGTTGCGAGATATGCGGAAATATTTCAGCTGCCTGGGAGGTGAGCAGATTTGCACCTGGCTGCTCCTATGCTGGAACAATGGAGCCAGTGCTTTTGAGATGGAGGGGAGAGAGGCCAAGCAGCTGGATCTTTGGCCAAGGAGGCTGGCATTGATAGGGAAATAGGGAAACAGACTCAAACCCTCAGCCTTTGAAGGAGACTCCTGTTCAGTGTAACGGAGAGGTACCCCTACAAGAATGATATCCTATGTCAGCTAAGCAAATGGACCAACATGGAGAAAGGCATTCAGAATCTCAGGGACCTGGCCGTGTTTGATAAGATTTATGGTGATCTGAATAATGAGCAGTCACCCATGGACCCAGATCAGGCCCCTTGCACACACCTGATGTGGCGAAAGTTCCTGAAGAGCACACCAGAAGCGCACTCAAAAGCATTGGCAATAGTGTCCTGGTGGACAGAAACCCACACTCAAACTGTGGATGAAGAGGTTGGCAAGCTCTGGCAATATGAGGGAAATCTCCCTTCATCTCAACATTCCTGGTTTTCAGCTATAAAGGAACTGTCTCCAAGGCTCTAGAAAGTGGAAGAGGACATGTCCTATATTCACCTGCACGGGCCAATGTCTCAGCCATTAGAAGTAAATGTTTCACCCCCAAGAGAAAGGCATCAGAAGTTACACACCACGGGCACCCTGTGGTTTTTCCTCTACGACCTTGGAGCAAACATGAGGAGGTGGGACGGACAGCCCACTGCTGCCCAAGCTGCACGAGTAGAGCAGCTGAAAGGGAAGACCATCACAAAAGGGGAGTCCTCCAAGAAAAGTGCAGCTCCAGTGTCCAGTCAGAAATCCCCTAGACAGAATAGAATGGCCAACGTTATGTCTGACCCTCTTGAGGGGACCAGTGAATCATTCTTGCAGGAAGCATTCTCACAAGAAGTGAGTGTTGCTGAGCAGGATTAGAGGGGCCCTGCCTCCAGGCAGGGGGAGGAAAGGGACAATCGGATTTACTGAACAGTGTGGATATGATGGCCTGGCACATCAGACCCACAAGAATATAAGGCTTTGGTGGACACTGGCGCACAGTGCACCCTGATCCACTGAGCTACAGTGGGGTTAAATCCATCTATATCTCCGGAGTGACAGGGGGAACTCAACAGCTGACCCTATTGGAAGCTGAAGTGAGCCTGACTGGGAAGGACTGGAATAAGCACCCATTGTGACTGGCCCAGATGACCCGTGCATCCTGGGCATAGGCTATCACAGGAGAGAGTACTTCAAAGAGCCAAAAGGGTACCGGTGGGCTTTTGGTGTAGCAGCCCTGGAGGAGGTTGAACAGTTGTCCACCTTACCCGGCCTCTCAGAGGATCCCTCAGTGGTGGGGCGGCTCAAGGTCGAGGAGCAGCGAGTGCCGATTGCTACCAGGACGGTGCACCGGTGGCAGTATCGCACCAACAGAGATTCCCTGGTCCCCATCCATCAGCTGATCGATCAACTAGAAAGCCAGAACGTGATCAGCAAAACTCATTCCCCCTTCAACAGTCCTATATGGCCAGTGAGAAAGCCTAATGGTGAATGGAGGCTAACTGTGGACTACCGTGGCCTGAATGAAGTTACGCCAGCAATGAGTGCTGCAGTGCCGGACATGCTTGAGCTACAGTATGAACTGGAGTCAAAGGCAGCCAAGTGGTACGCCACGATTGACATTGCTAACGCGTTCTGCTCCGTCCCGATAGCGCCAGAGTGCAGGCCACAGTTTGCATTCACTTGGAGAGGCATCCAGTACACCTGGAATCGATTGCCCCAGGGGTGGAACCACAGCTCCACCATTTGCCATGGACTGGTCCATACTGCACTGGAGAGAGGTGGGGCTCCAGAACCCCTGCAGTACATTGATGACATCATTGTATGGGGGAACACAGCCGAGAAAGTCTTTGAGAAAGGAAAGAAGATAATTGAAATCCTTCTGAAGGCTGGCTTTGCCATTAAGCAAAAGTTAAGAGGTCTGCAACAGAAATTCAATTCCTAGGAATAAAATGGCAAGATGGGCGTCGCCACATCCCAGTGGAGGTGATAAACAAGATAACAGCCATGGCTCCAACAACCTCTAAAAAGGAGACTCAGTCTTTCCTGGGCGCTGTGGGGTTCTGGAGGTTGCACATCCCAAACTACAGCCTGATTGTGAGCCCTCTCTATCTCGTAACCCTTAGGAATAACGATTTTGAATGGGGCCCTGAGTAACAACAGTCCTTTGAACAGATTAAACGGGAGATTGCCCAAGCAATAGCCCTCAGGCCAGTCTGGGAAGAGCAGGAGGTTAAGAACATGCTCTACACCACAGCTGGAGAGAATGGCCCTAGCTGGAGCCTCTGGCAGAGAGCACCTGGGGAAACCCGAGGCTGACCTCTAGGCTTTTGGAGCTGGGGATACAAAGGCTTTGAAGCTAATTACACACCAACTGAGAAGGAGATACTGGCAGCATACAAAGGAGTTTGGGCTACTCAGAAGTGGTCACCACTGAAACACAGCTCTTCCTGGCACCCTGCCTGCCGGTACTGGCGTGGATGTTCAAAGGAAAGGCCTCCTCCATGCATCATGCAACACATGCCACATGGATTAAGTGAGTTGTGTTGATAACACAATGGACTCGAATAGGGAAGCCCGGTAGCTCAGATATATTAGAGGTGATAACAAACTGGCCAGAGAGCAAAGATTCCGGGATGTCACCAGAACAGGAGGTGACACGTGCTAAGTAGGCCCCACCATATAACGCACTGCCAGATGAGGAGAAGCGATATGCCCTGTACACTGATGGGTCTTGTCATATTGTGGGAAAACATCCACGGTGGAAGGCTGCTGTATGGAGTCCCACACGACGGGTCACTGAGGCTGCTGAGGGACAGGGTGAATTGAGCCAGTTTGCGGAGGTGAAAGCCATCCAGCTTGCTTTGGATATTGCTGAGTTGGAAAAGTGGTCGAGGCCCTACCTCTCCACTGACTCATGGGCAGTGGTGAATACCCTGTGGAAATGGCTGCAGCAAGGGAAACAGAGCAACTGGGAACATAAGGGTAAAACCGTCTGGGCTTCTGAGGTGTGGCAGGATATTGCAGCCCATGTGGAAAACCTCGTTGTGAAGGTGCGCCATGTGGATGCCCATGTACACAAGAGTCGGGCCACTGATGAACATCGACATAAACCAGCAGGCAGACCAAGCTGCTAAGATTAGAGTGGCTCAGGTGGACTTGGACTGGCAGCACAAAGGTGAACTGTTCATAGCCCTGTGGGCCCATGAGACCTCGGGCCACCAAGGTAGAGATGCAACATACAGGTGGGCTCGAGATCAAGGGGTGGACCTCACTATTGACACCATTGCAGAGATCATCCACGCATGTGAGACGTGATACAATCAAACATGCCAAGCAGGTGAAGCCCCAGCTAAATGGAGAGTGATGGTTGAAATATAGATACGGAGAGTCCTGGCAGATCAACTACATCACACTGCCAGAGGCCTGCCAAAGGAAGCACCACATACTCGTAATCGTGGAAATAACCATTGGATGGCTGGAAACTTACCCAGCGCCACACACCACTGCCCAAAACACCATCCTGGGCCTTGAAACCCAAGTTCTGTAGCGACACGGCACCCCAGAGAGAACTGAGTCAGACAACAGGACACACTTCCAAAACAACGTCATCAATGCTTGAGCAGAACAATACGGCATTGAGTGGGTCTACCGTATCCCCTACCATGCACCAGCCTCTGGGACGATCAAGCGCTGCAATGGACTGTTAAAACCCACACTGAAAGCACTGGGAGGTGGGACCTTCAAAGACTGGGACATGCATCTAGCAAAGGCCACCTGGCTAGTAAACACAAGAGGATCTGCTAGTCAAGCTGGCCCGGCTCGGTCAAAACGTCCACGTGCTGTAGATGGGGATAAAGTCCCTGTGGTGCGCGTGAGGAATATATTGGGAAAAATGGTCTGGTTTAGTCCTGTGCCAGGCAAAGGTAAAGGCAAACCCATCCATGGGATTGCTTTTGCTCAAGGACCTGGGTGTACCTAGTGGGTGATGCAGGACAATGGAGAGGTCTGATGGGTACCACAGGGGGACTTGATGAGAACATGCCATGAATTTGACTGTGCCTTTGTAAATTGTTGTTTTGTTATTGTTAACTGCTAAATGGCATCTGGACATGATGCAGATGGTATAGAATAAAGGGGTGGTTTATGCCATGGTTCAGCTGTGATAGGGTTCAGTTTCCCCAGCATAGAGGGGGAAGGGATCTCCAGCCAGGTTATTCATACCATGCTGATGTCATGTCTGCCGTGCCAGTGCGGGAAGCTTTCCTTTGTGGCTTTGGTTGCGGGAAGTACACGTGGTGGGCTGGTTGTTTTCACTGTGGTATTTCTCTGTATATATTTTGTCTTGTTCACTGTTATTACTGTTTATTGTTGTTGTTATTGCTATTGCTGTTGTTCAGATTTTTATTTATTACACTGTTGTATTAAATCATTCCTTATTTCAACTCCGGGGTTTGTGCTTAACTTCCAACCCTGACCGTCTGAGGGTGGGGGAGGGGCAATGGCAACGTTGTCTCTGCTCCCGGCAGGGCCTAAACCACTACAGATGCACAGAAGACCTTTACTGACAGACACTTAAGAAACAATTTAATGACATAAGAACAATTAAGAACATACAATTTAAACACGCAAGAAACAATTTAAACTCAGTTAACAAGACTTGAATGATGCTCTGTCATTAGTAATTCAGATAGCTCTTACAGAAGTCCTTACCTGCATTATTCAAGCTTTTCCAGTCCATTTTATTATTCATAAAGTATACACGTGGCCCTTTGCAGTGAACCCCAGGCTGACTGGGGATGCTACTGGTTAATGAGCATCCTGTTCAGACTTACTGTGGTTGAGAGATGGCTTTAGGCAGAGTCACAACTGCACTTCTGTGATCTTAAAAAGGACTTTATTAGCTGAAAGGGAAGTGTGGATGAAGGTCAAAACACAGGTCAGGATGTAGAAGCTACAGACTTTCACTTCTGATCCACCAACATCCTGTGTGACTCTCAGTAAAGCATGATCTCTGCATGTATTCATTTCAAAAGCTGAAATAATGGCAACAGTTAGTTCAAAAGGCTGCTCTCATGAGTATTCATAAAAACGTTTATAGAACACTACCAAATTCTCAGGCAGAATACATCAGAGAGAAGCAAAGTATTGTTTACATTTTTAGAGAAAAGAATCTATGTTAATAACATCGAGGTTGCGAACTAATGTGTTTGAAAGCTGGGAAATGCCAAAATTAAGGTTGTCAGTGAAACCTTAGTTTGGCTTCTCTATTTGCATGTGTTACAGGTTACATTGCAATTATGACATGTCATTTCAGGAGAGTATAAGGCTGCTGCAGAGCAAATGCTCTTCCTCTATCAACATATACATAGAAGGTGACATATACATACAAAGGCAACAGACTCCCTGTGGGTATGTGAGTGGAGTTGACCAAAAGCCTAAATAGCTGTGTACCCAAAAGGTTTCTACTGACAAAGAATTAAGTATTTAAAGGTGTGTGATAAAACATGATGCTGGAAGCATCGATCCTGATGCATATGTTACACCAATGGAAAGCAACACAACATACAGTAGTGTTATTGATAGGGATTGGTAGCATTTTGGCATTCAACTTATTGTTAGAATTTGTTTTTAATTCTGGTGTTGCTTTTCCTTCTATTTGATCACTTTTTTGACGTCTGTGGCATCCCATACTGCCGCATTTCAATTTCTCTGTCTCTTCTTTTATTACTCTCCCTGCGTCCCTTCTGATTGTCCTTCCTCCTTTTCCTCTGCTTTTTCCTCACACATTCAGTTCTTCCTCAAAACCCAGTCTTTCTCCTTTCTTTTCCTCACTTGCATTTAATCTTACTGTCACCTCTGCTAGAGCCCCATTTATGCCCTTCCACTTCTCCAGCCTAACACCTTCAGATAAAACCCATTTTCTATGATAAGAACTGTGACAACTAATTACCATCAATTTTATTACAAACTGCACTGTGGAACTGAGGAGAGATCCAAAATAAAAGAGAAAAACCAACAGATAGCAGAGGCCAGGAGGGTCTGAAAATATCCCAGAGCTCAGCGAAGAATCTCCCTGTAACCTTGTTAGTCATGCAGCCTGAATGGCCAAGTGGCAGCCTGTGCAAACTAGAAAGAGGCTGCCCAAAGCTTTGACTCTTCTTCCTCCTCAACAGGATTTCTGTATGGAATCACGGAGGAGAAAGTTAGGCTCTTAGAGAAGATATACAATTCAAAGTTGAGCATGTAGTGAGCAAACTTGTTAAGAAATATTGCAGGGGAAATGACATTTCAGAGAGAGATATGGATTAATGATAAACCTCTCACACGGGCAAATTTTTCATGTCAATCAAGCTTGGTACAAGTCTATTCGGTTTCACTAAAGTTACAACACTGTACACAACATTGGAATTGTCCTATTGTATTTAAAATATCTCCCCTTCCCTGCCCCACTCTCCCTACAGCATGAAAGTGTCTATCCAAAGGACAGGATTCACATTTGCACAAGTCAAATAACAGAATTCAAAGTGTGCTAATGATCCAAGCTGTTGAATTTGGCATTTTGAAAGATCAGTGCTGGGATCTGAGATTATGGGCCCAAAGATAGATATAAGCAAATAAAATTTTCAGAAATATTCCCATATAGCCCACTTGAATTACAATGTTTCTATGGATGACATATAGCTAACTATAGCATTTGGAGCAAAGGGACTGGGCTTTCTAAGACAACTTTCTTTGGCTTTCTGAAATTGTGTGCATTCCTGGGACAAAGGGATAGATCCCACTATGATAAACAAAGTGGAAACCTCCATTAAAAACATCAGGTTGTTTCACGTAGGATTAAACAGTCCTCTTTTTGTCTCATTGAAGAGTACTGGCTTTTTTGCAGGCTGAGAAATCAGATTGGATCTGAGATAAAACATTGATTACATTGGGCAATACACAGAATTATCCAGGAATGACAGCTGCAATTTAGATTCACAGCCTGTCTTACCTCAACTGACTCAAGGTATGCAAGTCACTAGAGAGCATCATAAAGCATATTTACACTTCCAGGCTTATATGCCCTTCAGTCAAGCCCATTACAGAACTACTCTTTTATTCCAGGTACAAGTAAAGCTTCTGTCTATTGTATCAGACAACCTGGCTGTGCTATGCAGTTCTATTTGGGCTGGCTGTACAGACAAGAATTAGTTCATTTGACTTGTTGAGAATCCTAACTGTCTTAGAACCCCCTGGAGCATTGCCACAATAGCCTGCATACAACATTTTGCAATCACTGCTTAAAATACCTGTGGCTTTACGGTGTCTGCAGATAATACAATCACCCTATATGTAAATGATATAAAGAACTTGGGACACCATGATCTGAAGAGGTGTGCTACCCCTGCCCCATGATGCATGTAGGAGGGATTGATAGGCAGAGGAATTGAGCCTGATTCCCTTTCCTTTTTCAGAGGGGGGAAACTGAGACAAGGCCCAGGTAAGATTTCCCTGGAACTTGTCCAGTCCATAAACAGTGACCCGGCATCTTGACACATGTCAACACATCCTGTACTTTGCTCCTATCTAAGTGCTCCCTTATGCCCACAAAAAACACTCCAGGCTAGTTATTCTCAAAGGACTAGGCTGACAAAACTTAGTCTTCTCTCTTGGCTTCCACCGCAAGCAGCAGCAGTGCAAACTTCCCTGTATACCTTGTCCCAGAAACATCCTCCTCATCCCAGTGCAGAACTCCAAAGGTGATAGGTACGGAAGTACCATCCCCTGGTGGGTACAACTCTCAGAAAGGGCTCAATGTCAGAAGAACTTTTATCCTCTGGGCTGAGTATAAGGGAATTGGATGAAGTATTATGCTCTATGTACTGTGGGGCATAAGTGTACAACATGAAGTTTCTTTGGCCATATCCATGCTCCCGACTGGGCTTCCCAAGTTACCAGTCACTTGAGAGAAAGCAAGCCTACACTCTCCAGGGAACAGCTGCTCAGTCCTTGTGTCCTTTGCTAAGAATGTCTCTTGGTTAACCTTATCCCCAACCATAATATCAGTCTGACAAATTACTTGCCCTCCTTCAAGTGTTTCCAATGTGACCTCAGAGATTTCTGTCTACCCGATACAGACTTTCACCTTGTCTGGGTTGTTAAACCTGTTGTTTGTTGAGTTATTTGGGAAGGTGACTGGTATTTTCCAGGACTCTCTAGTGGCAGAACAGCGGCTAAAATTAATGATAACTTGTTTTTTCCTCCTTTCCCCCCTTGCTCTCACTCACAGAGGCAGGCAAGAATGCACATCATAAGTGGGTGGCCCTCTGGATGAAACTGTTGTCTTTGCTGAAACCAAAGATGAAAAACAACCCAAAATGCAGCAGGAAGCAAGCAGATAGTTTCAGTTAAAAACAAAAAATCATCATACTCATGATTTCCCCAACACAATTATTTTCTGCTCCCCAAGGAATAGCTGTGTTCAGACTAGAATAGCATCACCCAACTGCTGACCCTTCAGAGTAAAGTTTCAGGGAAGCAGCTTCTCAAGTTCTACATGATTTACCATCTGTATTTTTGTTGTTGCCAGTCATCTTGAGTCCAAAATAATATGGAACAAACCACTGATTCCTGTTCAGAATTAGTCATGAGAGGGATTTTCCACCTGATTCTCCAGGCATCCATGTCACACAGAGAACCATTGAAGAGAGATGCTGAGCTAAAATCAGCACATCTCAACTTGGTGAATTTGAGATTATGGGCCATGTTCTTTGTCTCCAAGGTCCATCACGTATATCCAGCAGAAGATAATGACCCAAATATTCGGGGAAAGAGATCAACTGATTCTATCTCTCCTGCTCAACTGGATGGAGCAGGATTGAAGCCACTGACAAGCAATATCATTGTATGAAATAAAGCCTCAAGTGTAGTCTTTACTCCATGGCACTAGTTTGGAAGTTTGCTTTGCCACAGGAACACCACCATTAATCACAAGAATGTATCCCCATAACAGACAATTTATCAGATTGTAAAGAAATTGCAAGAGTATCTTGATTTTCTGTGTAGCTAAGCACAGACATTAAGGGATGTAGTAGATTATCTGAGCCTACTGCACTGGCAGGTATGGAAGCTGTGTGTTTTCATACCCACATTAGTGGTTTCTGACCCATTTTGAACAATTTTCCTTACAACTGGAGAATGCAAGGGGCATGTCTCCTAGCCCTTTTAAGGTGACTGACCTGTGTCTCACTTCAATGCTTCATCGTAATACTCTGAGCATGAGGTACTTAACAGTGACTTTGTCCCCGTATCTGTCCCCCTCCATTATTCTGGACTGTGCTGATACAGTTTACCTGTGAGTGGGCTCCACCTGGATTAGATCTAGGTTCTCAGCACCAGAGAGCAAGGACCTTCACCTACAATGGTTCTTTCCCTGTTGAGCATTCTTCATGACCTTTTGCCAGCAGTGCCTTGAGACCTTCTGCAGCTTCTTTTCATTCCCTGCTCTCCTAGATTTTTGCTTCTTGGCCCAGTTTTGCAGGCTGCCACTGCCAAGGGTGTTAATTTGGTGCTAACTGCTGTGCTTATTGCACCAGCACCACTGGGAGCTGAGCACTGGTAAGTATCAACAATGTCTGTTGGTTACATCTGATGAGTGATCTACTCTGTTTTCATACCTACTCTTGCCTTCTTCCAATGTTTGCTTGCTCTGCCAGCCAAGGGTATCCACAATGTTTCATTGGGGAAACCCTGGAAGTCAAATCAAAGGAGGAACACTGTGGTCAGTAGAATTGTCTGGCTCTGAGTGTGAGTTGCTAGTGTGGCAGGAAATAATTTCAACCAGCCTTTCTTCTGTGCTCTTTTTAAATTTCATCAGCTCCACAGAAAAACCTTGTGCAACTGAAGTACTAAGGCTTGGACAACCGGCCCAAGCCGGAGTTGACCTATAGTTGAATCCTGTATATTTTATAACTGAAAACCATTGTGCTAGTAGGTATTGTACTAAGTTATAACAAACCACTTATTCTGATGTAAGAAGTGCTAAAACATTGAAATACTGCAGCCTGAACAACAGGCCCCAAGCCAAAGCTGCTAACTTAGTCTGTAATCATTAACAAAGTATGTAAACTCGCTAGTGAAAGATACAGCTTAGACAAAATATAATCAGGAGTGAGGAGAGAATGTATTCAACTTCCCTTGTTTAGCCTTGTTCAAGGCTGAGAAACCAAGTATCTGGCTTTGTTAGAAACTCCCTTGGTTTCCCCCCCTGAGCCCTGGCCAGGCTTTGGGTTGAAATGAGGAGCTAGGAAATTAAAATAGGATATAGAAATTAGGCACCCAAGAAATGAAGGTATAACTTAGTTTAGAGATAAAGATGGAAGACTTAGAGATCAGGCTAGGGGCTAGAGGCACATTAGTTAAAAGGTAACTAAGATTAAAATAGGGTAATAGATCATAGTTGATGGGCCAGGGAGCAGAACAATATGTAAAACTTGATTAATGGAAGCTGTGAGAGAATGCATCCTGATGGAATAGGAAGACAGCTCTAAAAACTGGTCAAAACCAACCCTATGTCCCAGCCTGAGTCTAAGAGGCTATAGAGACTGCACAAGAAACTGAGGTAAAAAGTTCAACAGTGAGGAAGAGGAGCTACTTCATCTCTGTGACCCCAGCCCGCGACCACTGGGACACACTGCACAGATGCAACTAGGAGGAGATTGGGGCGGAACATATGAAAAGACTTTCAAGCTCATTATAATACAAAGCAGGGATAGGTTATGCATATATATATTATTATGAATAATGAATATATATATTATGAATAATATATATAGTATTATGAATATGTGATGCTTTGTAGCATAAAGCCAAGACAAGGTGCCATGAGAGGCACGCACGTTTGTGGTGGAACAATCCTCTGTGTGCCTCAGCACTGAATAAACATACATACTTTATAACCTTAGAGGTTGTGGAGTCGTATTTCCGCAAGCGACTCAGATGGGACGTGCTTTGCTCGCCTGCAGGACAGACTGAGAGGTGGACATCCTAGGCGAGTCCTGAGTCCTTTTCTCGGAGGAACTCCACTCCCAGACACTCACGGCAGGGGAAAACAACAACCATCTACAGCTGCGGACAAACGCTATGTTTAATGAAGGAAGCCAGTAAGTAATATGCTTGGCTGGGGCTGCTGATAAATCACACAGAGATGTCTGGCGTACAGCACATTCCCCATACAGGAGGAGGGTACCCTGTATGGTAAAGGGGATTCGCTGACCAATAGAGATGCTGCTAGTGATCTTGGGAGTAGATCGAGTGAATTCGAGGACACCGCTGCATTCCAGTTTTGGGAACCAGGAAGGACCTGGTAATGACTGTATAAGAAGCAGGAGAAGGGTAAGCAGAACCTCTTAAGTGGTAAAACATTAACAGCTGTTGGAGGGATATCAACTGGAATGTAGTAATTGTGCACATAACTTGTAAATTGTCTAGGAATTTTATGTGTGTTTAGGAAACGGTATTACCACCTAAAAATGTTTATATGGTGTGCCCGGTACTGAGTGATAACATCAGCGAATTGTGGATCCAAGAGTAAACAACGCAGATCAGTTACAACTGACATTATATTAAGCTAGCTTTTAAATAAATGAATATCTGTGTGTGTGTCTGAGACGCAGCACAGCTGTGAAGTGAGTGTGGAGTTCTGATCCATGGTTCCATGTTGTCTGCGAGGAGAGCGGCCGGAGACAAAGTGAACGAAGTGCATGTCAGATTGTAAAAAGTGTTATCTGTGCCTGTGATTAATTTCTGGTGCCTGACACACAAACCTGAAGTTCTTCTTGTACTCCGATCTTTGTTTTTGAATGCTTCGGCTATAGGCGAAACGTCTAGGTGGAATTTGGAGACGATTTCTGGTGTAGTAAATGTCAAGGGAAGCAGTCTGACTGGGACAGAATTGAGCGCTCGGGTCACCTTAAAGGAGCGTATTGTGGAAACATAGGAAACCTATGGAGGCAGTAGAAAGAAATTAAGGCAGAAGGAATAATCTAATAAAAATTAAAATGGGTAATACTCAGGATAAATGTGTTTTAAAAAGGAGCCCCCTTGATTGCATATTGATACATTGGTGGGATATTGTCAGAACTGGGAGTACAGAGAGCAAAAAATCTCTTAGTAAGTATTGTAATCACTGGTGGCCAATTTACAACTTAGATAAGAAAGCAAAGTGGCCACTTAATGGGTCAACAGATTATAACACCCTCTTTCAGTTAATATTGTTTTTAAGGAGAGAAGGAAAGCAGGATAAAGTATCATATGTGTACATGTTTTTTCACTCTCTGGAATCATCCAGAGTAGCAAAGGGACAGTGGGATTGTATCACCACAGGACCCTTTAGTATTGGCCCTTAAACAAGATAATAAAAAGGAACTTAAAGGCAAATTGAAACAGTGGTGCTCATAGTGTAGTAATGGGCAAAAATGCACTAAAATAGATAAAATTCACCAGACACCAGAGCAAGATTTAACTGAATTGTTTAAGCCTCCTCCTTGACCACAGGAACGAGATGTGAACTTGGATGGAACCCTCACTCCCCCGGGCAGCCTGGTATCCTCCCACACCAGGCTGATTAAGGTACCCTTTTCCACTACTGATTTAGAGGCATGGAAAAAGGGTTGCTAAGGACTACCATAATGACCTGGTGAGTGTAACCAAACACTTTCAGTTTATTATAAAACAACTGATCTTACTGTAGGAAATCTGGCTGAGGATTATTATAAGACTACAGGAGGAAATGTTAAAGAATATGTCCCCCTCCAAGATCCAAAATGAGAGGCAAACAGGTCTGCACATATGGAAAGATTGCGCGCATACCAGGAGTGGATTGTGAAAAGGAAAGAAAAGGAAAAGGAAAAAAGGAAAAAAGGAAAAAAGGAAAAAAAGGAAAAAAAGGAAAAAAGGAAAACTATATTATGGTAAAGGGGGCAAGTGAAAACGCATAGTTTTGCAAACCCCTAAAGTATATGCCTAACTCCCCGAAAGCACTTCTGGGGAGAAATTTATTAGAACAATTTGGTGCCATAGTTAAATTTAAGGAAGGAAAGATTACTCTGGAGGTAAATGACCAAGAGTTTATACAAATAATGAGCTTATCTCTACCTAGTTTTCCCACAGAAGGAAGAAGAAATTACTGACCAGGTATAGCCCGGAGTATGGGCCACCAACATGCCTGGGAAAGCAAAGAATGCCCTACCTGTTGAGATCAAATTTAGAGAAGGACAACAGCCGGTAAGAATCAAACAATATCCTCTGAAGAGAGAGGATCAAGAAGGGATTCAGCCAGTTATTCCGTAAATATGGCGGGTCAGATTGGGTGGTTCAGGGCCTGCAGGCAGTGAATGAGATAATTGAAGACCTCTACCCAGTGGTGAAAAATCTATAACTGTATTGGCACCTGAACTAACCTGTTTTACTATTTTAAACCTCAAGGATGCTTTCTTTTGCCTCCCTCTCCATGAAGCCAGCCATAAAATATTTGCATCCAAATGGGAAAATCCTAAAAGTGGACATAAAACTCAACTGACTTGGACAGTGTTACCACAGGGGTTTAAAAACAGCCCTACTATATTTGGCAATCAACTTGCGAAAGACCTTGAGTCATGGGAAGCCCAGCCTGAGGAAGGGAAGCTGTTACAATACGTGGATAATATCCTGATGCTTGCATGACTTGGATGGCAAGCCTGCTAAAATTTTTGGGGGCTTCAGGGATACCAAGTGTCTATGAAAAAGGTAATGCAGCATGAAGTTATTTATCTGGGTTATGAAATTAGTGCTGGAAAAAGAACTTCAAGACAAGCTTGAAAAGAAGCAATATGCCAGACTCCGAGACCACAAACAGTGAAAGATTACGGACTTTCCTGGGAATGACTGGTTGGTGTCGACTATGGATTTATAATTACGGACTGCTTGTCAAACTTTTGTATGTATTGACAACCACTGAACAAAAACATCTTCAATGGAATAAGGAAACTATACAGGCCTTTGAGCTACTGAAGAAGGCCCTGATGACAGCTCCGGCCTTGGGACTCCCAGATGTAAGTAAGCCATTTTTTCTTTCCTCTCACGAGAAGCAGGGGATTGCCCTGGGGATACTAACAGTAGACCTGGGACCGTATCGTCAAGCAGTTACCTAAACAGTTGGATACAACTGCCAAGTGTTGGCCTGGATGCTTGCAAGCAGTCTCAGCTGTGGTACTGAACATCCAAAAAGCCAGAAAATTCACCCTGGGCCAGAAAATGACTGTGTTAGTATCCCATACAGTGTCTGAAGTGCTGGAGGCAAGAGGTGGACATTGGCTTTCCCCACAAAGATTCTTGAAATATCATGCTGCAATAGTAGAACAAGATGATGTAGAGATTGTGGTTACTAACATTGTCAATCCAGCCTCTTTTCTTAGTGGGAACACAGGAGAAACAGTACAACATGACTGTCTATAAACCATCAGGGCAACATATTTGAGCCGCACAGACTTGAGAGACAGCCCTATGGAGAACACAGAGAACTGGTCCACGGATGGAAGCAGCTATGTCCTAAGTGGTAAAAGACACACTGGGTATGCTGTTACTACCAGCCAGGAAATAATAGAATCAGGGCACTTGCCCATGAATACCTCTGCGAAAAAGGCAGAAATAATTGCCCTGACCCACGCTTTAGAGTTGGCCCAAGGCAAGGCTGTGAACATCTATGAGGACTCAAAATATGCCTTCGGAGTCGTACATGTGCATGGAGCAATTTGGAAAGAGAGAGGATTATTGAATTCACAGGGTAAAAACATCAGACATGCAGAAGAAATTCTGAGCCTGTTGAAAGCAGTCCAGCTTCCTAAAAAAGTGGCTAACATGCACATCAAGGCACACCAAAAGGTGAACTCAGATTTGGAGAAAGGAAACAACCTGGCGGACAGAGAGGCAAAACAAGCAGTCAAAGGAGAGATAAAAGTAGAAGGAGCTTTAATCCCTGATGGGCAAATTTCCCTAGAGGGTAAGCCTAATTATACTAAAGAAGATAAAAACTTATCACAGATCTGGAAGGATCATACAATGAAGAAGGTTGGGCCCTCAACCCACAATGGAAGATACTCATTCCCTCTTATTTAATATGGTCCCTGGTAAGGTAGGAACTCCAGAAAGGACACTGGGGAGCAGAGGCCCTACATAAACACTTAATTAGAGATATTACAGCTAGAAATTTATATACTACAGTAAGACAAGTGACTCAGCAGTGTGATCTTTGCCTCCAGACTAATCCCAAAAATACTCCCAGACTGGAAATGGGCCAAACTGGTAAGGCAATGGGCCTGGGCAACAATGGCAGATTGATTTTTCAGAACTTCCAAGAAAAGGGTGGTATCGATACCTATTTGTACTAACAGATACCTTTTCAAGGTGGCCAGAAGCATTTCCTACCAGAACAGCCAAAGCTCGGGAGGTAACCAGAATATTAATACAAGAAATAATACCGCGCTTTGGGGTTCCAGCAAGAATATCCTCTGACAGAGGGCCACATTTCATTTTAAAGGTGGTGCAACAAATCAGCCACCATCTGGGTATAGATTGGCAACTTCATACCCCATATCATCCCCAGTCAAGTGGCCAAGTAGAAAAGATGAATCATTTAATCAAACAGCAGATTTTGAAACCTGGACAGGAAACTAATTTGGCCTGGCCTCAATCCCTTCTTGTGGCCCTTTTGCACGTACAAACTAAGCCGAGGGCAAGAGAGGGGTTAAGTCCTTTTGAAATTTTGTACAGACAACCCTATAGCATACAAAAGAGCATATCCACGCAAGCAGGGGATGAGACTATACCTTCATATCTGATGGCATTGGGTACAGCTCAATAAAATAGAAAATAGGTATTTGGAACCCAAAACAGGGCATTAGATGGACCTGTGTGTAATATACAGCCTGGAGATTATCTATATATTAAGCCTCTTGCAGAAAAGACTCTGGAACTGCAATGGGAAGGACCATTCCAAGTACTTCTCACCTTCTTTACGTCAATTAAGATCAAGGAGCAGAGCGCCTGGATCCATCATACTAGAGTGAAGAAGGCCTATAGATCCCCATGGAAGGTTACACAAATTCAGCCAGGAAAATTGTACTTTTTATGGTAAATTTGGTCAACGTCTATACCGCTGTGGTAACATGAAATCAGATTTTTTTTTTATGGGCCTTCTTTACACAATGGCTCAAAGAAATAATTTGTCAGATTGCTGTGTATGCACAAAATTACCAAAATCAGGTCAATTTCCTTTTCTAGGCATTCCCAGATTTATCATCCACAGTTTACAAATACAACAGGTTGGGTAGGGGGACCCACCCCTCATCATCTGACAGGAGTATGAAGACCACCAGATGGCAATTATGAAGTTAACCGAAATGATGCCTTGTATAATGAATCCAAAGACATCGAGCAGAAACGGGCAAATAGCACATTGGCCATTCTGACAGCTGATAACGATGCAAAACAGAGGAAGTAATTTGGTCCAGTTCCTAAGCACAAAGGGGCTCATAAAACCTGCAACAATACTTATCCCAGAGGGTCAATAAGCAAACCAGTTACACGGGATGGGGAAATTCCCTGATAAATGCCATGATACTGCTGAGTGGAAGCATGGTCCCAGAGAGAAAAGGTGCCATTTACCACCAGGGTGGTGGTACTTATGTACAAATGGAAAGGCCAGGAAATGTTTACCTCAAAATTGGTGGGGAGAATGTACAACAGGTATATTATTGCCTATCTCATACTCCACTAAGGATTTGCAAGGTGTCTCATGGACCCTGTGGTATCAGGTTAAACAAAAAAGGTTGAGAAACCCCTGGTAATTAGAGGAACCGGATTTCACAGTTTTGTCAGCTGGCCTATTCCTATGTTAGGAGTAAGTGAATTAGAAAAAGCTATAGTAAATAATTCTGCCACCATCAAAATTCTGGCTAATGCTACTGTGGATGCCATTGCCAATCTACAGAAAGAGATCAGTTCATTGGCAAAAATAACCACAAAAAAAATCACATGGCTTTGGATCTATTAATGGCTAAAGAAGGAGTGGTCTGTACAGTGATTAATCAAAGCTGCTGTGCCTTTGTAAACCATGAGGCCCAAATTGAGACAGATGTGCATAGGATTTGGGAAGCTTCAAAACTATTTCATTTAATAGCACAAGATGATACATCCTGGGGTTTCACAATTCTGGGAAAAACTGACTTTATGGCTACCTAATTTAGCGTGGTTAAAACAGTTTTTTGTTTTGGTAGTGACACGGCTGATTTTAGGAGTATTAACTTGTATTCTAATCAAATGTTTCTTTTGGTGCTGCCTGAATACTGGAGATGATTATGTCACATGGAAAAAAAATCAGCTGAGGCATAGGCTGGAACAAACAAGTGCTCTTCTAAAATGTTAGAACAGGAGTCAATTTATTAAGGGTAGTAAAAGAATTTACTAACGTTTTAGAAAAGGGGGGAATTGAAATGAGGAGCTAGGAAATTAAAATAGGATATAGAAATTAGGCACCCAAGAAATGAAGGTATAACTTAGTTTAGAGATAAAGATGGAAGACTTAGAGATCAGGCTAGGGGCTAGAGGCACATTAGTTAAAAGGTAACTAAGATTAAAATAGGGTAATAGATAATAGTTGATGGGCCAGGGAGCAGAACAATATGGAAAGCTTGATTAATGGAAGCTGTGAGAGAACGCATCCTGATGGAATAGGAAGACAGCTCTAAAAACTGGTCAAAACCAACCCTATGTCCCAGCCTGAGTCCAAGAGGTTACAGAGACTGTGCAAGAAACTGGGGTAAAAAGTTCAACAGTGAGGAAGAGGAGCTACTTCATCTCTGTGACCCCAGCCCGCGACCACTGGGACACACTGCACAGATGCAGCTAGAAGGAGATTGGGGAAGAAAATATGAAAAGATTTTCAAGCTCATTAAAATATAAAGCGGGGATAGGTTATGCATATGTATAGGTGTATTATGAATATGTGATGCTTTGTAGCATAAAGCCAAGACAAGGTGCCACGAGAGGCACGCACGTTTGTGGTGGAACGATCCTCTGTGTGCCTCAGCGCTGAATAAACCTACATACTTTATAACCTTAGAGGTTGTGGAGTCGTGTTTCTGCAAGTCAGGGTGGAATCCAACAGGAGAATGAAACCAGAAATTTTCCACTCAAAACAAAGGTGCCAGATATTCTGGCATGTCCATCTCTGGTATATAAGGCCAGGCCCATTTGCAGTGACTTTGGAAGCCTCACCTATGGGTGGACGCACCGCGCAGGACTTCCCACTTGCTGGGACAGGCTCTCCAAATCCTCACTGTAACTGGGGCTGCCCAGCAACTGCGGGTCTAGATGATGATAATATATGCAAGTGGTGATGTATTTTTCTTAATCTTTATTCTCTCTGTCATGTAGTAATGATTTAATGCATTACCCTGTATTTTCCTGTTTGTTGCTTTAACTGTACTATTCTGCTTTTTCTTACTGCATGTTTTCTGTATTACACTGTTACATTGGATATCACCAGTAAAATACGCCTACTCTTTTCACTCTGGTGTCTGGGTTGAATTGGTATCCTTAGTCAGCAAAACAGTAACCCATCTGACAGCAGCATAAGCCCTTCTGATGGCCGGACAAAGTACTGGGCAAGGGCAAAAGTAAAACTCAGTCCCTGGGACTAGACTGGCCATTGTGAAGTGAGGAACCTTAACAAAATGGATGCAGGACAACTAAGAGAGATGCTGGATGGGCAGGATAACACAATAAAAGGGTGGGCTCTCAGCAGGAGGGGCCTGCAGCAGGAGGGGGTCTTGAGATAAGGAAGGAGCTGCAACTACTGAGTCCCAAGATAAGGAATGGGCACTCAACAAATGCTGAGTTGTCATGACTATGGAAATGATGAAAAGACCTAACTGGGTGAAAAGTTATGACAGGAAGAGGAAGCACCTTCAATCTTCATCCTGAAGACCCCTGCCCAAGACCACCAGGAGCCACTGTGCAGGCTCAACAGAGAGGGACTTGGGGTGGGATTTATGTTAATGACTTCTCAAAACTAATTGTAATATCTCTCGCTATTCTCGTAATTATACTGAATATGTAAACACTTTACACTATAGAAAGGAGCCACTTTTCACTCCAAGGTTGTGCACACTTGTGGGAGAGTGATCCCCTGTGCACCCAGTGCTGCAATAAAGAATGCCTGCTTTTTAATACTCTGATTCTGAGTCTTAAAGAGTTTTTCCTAGAGTACCTTTTTGTTATCAGTTGTTGCTCTGTGAGATGGGAACAACTCATAAAAAAGCCTCTCCGTTTCCTTTCTGTACTCCTGAAATTTGGCTCACACTTCCCTTCACTCCTGTATCTTGTTCAAGAGATACATATTCTCCTGGGAAAACAGCAGCTCTCCAAGGGCAAGACTGCAAAATGCAATGTGTGTAATGCCATATGGGGAGAGCATAAATGACTGAAATTCTAAAGACTCTTCTTAAGGATATTGGGGTTGTAAGCTCAGCTCAGTTCTTTTTTAATGCAATGCCACTAAAAGCAATGGGCTTGTGCCTATTGGGGAATAGTGCCCCAGAAACTTACGCAAGAGCAGAAATTAATTAACCAATACTGAAAGTAAATAATACTGAGAGAAAGCTCTATCAGCTTCCTGACTCACTTCAAAGGGATCCTGCCCTGTTTATTCAGCATTTTACACTGCAATGGTTAAAGTTTGCTGGCTGACTTCTTAAAAATGCTAGCTAGCATTTCCACACAGTTGCTAGCACAGTGGGCATTTCCCCCTTATACAGAGGGGAAATAACTTCTGTAATTGAGAGAGAGAAGAGGAAGACAAGGCCAAAACTACACCAACAGGCGAAAAATAAGTGGAACAAAGCATCAAGTGCAGAAGGGTGAAGTCGGACCCTGCCCAGCTGCCACCAGAGGAGCAGGAAAGCAGAACCATCATTGGGCAACATCACCATACAGAGGGAAGGAAAGACTGTGATGAGCACAGCAGGACACGTGGCAAAGTCCCCCAAAGCCCTGTGCACTCCGTGTGTCCCGCCATCACCCACCCGCAGAGCCAGTCAGCACAGGGCAATGCCAAGGCCGTGTACACACTCCTTCACTCGCAAAAGCGATCAGGGACGGTCCTGTTTGGCAGCTTGTGTGAATTAAAAAGTGAATTAAGTCAGGTATTTCCTGGTTACAGACTTGTGACACTCTAGTCCTGATTATGCCCTTACTTTTGCTGACACAGCCCTAGACAGCTCTATCTGCCATGGTGTGGGGAACCTGGGATCTGTAAGGTGCCTGTCTGACCCATTCAATACAGACACCTTTTTTTTTCTTATCTGTCTTGCAGCCCATATAATTGGCTTTGCTGAATCACTTGTGATGCACAATGTTTTGAGTTATTATCCACTGGCTTTCAGCTCTGAAGCAGGTAAATGATAAGCAGTTTTGTGCTGCATGATTTCTCCATATTTTTAGAGTATGCCTGGTTAAACCTTTGGCACTGGACTGTGAAGCCTGACATCATTAATGTCTTCAGAAAAATGCCAAGAAGAACTGTAGTCTAACAGTTAGACTAACTGTTAGTGTAGACTAACAGGGCCCAGGACAGAGGTGGGTGCTAACTTACACACCTAGCAACTACTATCCTGGGTCATTCTTTCAGGCTATTGCCTCACCCATCACTTATTTCCAAAAGTAAAGCAGTCAAGTTTTGAACTGTTACAAGAGTTTTCATGTATTACATGATAATAAAAAACCTGCCCATCTGTGACCGTAAACTTCATGCCATGGAAATACAGACTGGTTTATATAGTGACAGGACCAGAGCACAGCTGAGAGATGAGGGCAGGAGGGCTGATGTGCAAGGAGAGCATATGGAAGAGCAGGAGAGTGCCTGGGTTTGCTGGACTCCCAGAAGGGGTCAGGACTGAGGTGCCAAGAGGGAAGCAATTCAGGCAGGTGCTTGGACATAGCAGGGCTGTGACAGATGTATAGTTGCAGGATTTTCTCTATGGGCTGGATTAGTTTGCATAGCCTTGATAGAGGCTATGCACTATTGTAAAGAGCCTGGCTTCATCTTCTTTATAACCTCCTTCTAGACACCAGAGGACTATGGTTAGGTACCCCTGAAGCCTTCTCTTCTCCAGACTGAGCAAGCCCAGCTTCCTCATCTGCTCCTCACAGAGCAAGAGCTCCAGTCCCTAATCGGTTTGGAGACTCTTCCCTGAATTCAGTCCACTGTATCAACATCGAGGCTCAAAACTGGATGCAGTATTTCAGATGTGGCTTCATGAGTACCGTGTAGAGTGCGATAATCTCTTCCCTTCACCTTGATGGCTGTGCTGTGGCTGGTGGCCATCCCTGCTGCCAGAGTTGCTGCTGGTTCATGATCAGCTCACTGCTCACCAGGGCCCCCGGGTTTTTTTTCAGCAGAACTGCCTCTCAGGCAGGCAGCTCCAGCCTGGTTTGCTGCACCAGGCTCTTCCTTCCCAGTTGCAGCACTTGGCCTTGTTGAATTTCATAAGGTTTCTGTTCTCAGCCTGTAAAGGTGCTGCTGAACAGCTACCCTGCCCACCATTGTATTGACCTGCCCGGCTGCCATCACCAGCTTCGTGTCACCTGTGAATGTGATGAATATGCACCTTGTCACCTCCTCCAAGTCACTGACAAAGATGTTAAACAGGGCAGTGACAGGAAAGATTCCTGCATTACTCCACTTGTTTCTGGCCTCCAGGTGAAGTACGATCCATTAACCACTTCCTTGCCAGCCCCTCAGTAGAGGCTGGCACACAGGAACAGGAACTTCCTACCCCTACACCCATCTGGTGAGGATGTAGAACAAGCCTCTTACCAGTTTCCCTCCTCCCATTTCCTCACCTCTCTCCCCAGTCTCTTCTGTACGGTAAAGAGAAAGCAACCAGGCTGAAGGAGCTTAATAATTCACTAGTAATCCACTCTGTTTCTCTTCTGTAGAACAGCCTGCAGATGACAACATTTAGGAACCCTTCAGCCATGTCAAATATGGATTTTAGTATAACTGAGCCATTTCAGCTGGTGGGTTTTTTTGCTTGTTTGTTTTTGTTCTTCTTTTAGTTACTTAATTTACAAGCCAGTTAACCTCAACCTACTTCAGATAACTCAGTTCTACAGTGGGCTACACACCTCTCCTACATTACTGTACTCTCTCTACATGGAGAATGGATATTCAGTGGACATTAAGTATTACAGTCTTTGGTATAGTGCTTGAGTATTTGCTTCTCATCTTGATCCAATCTCCTGAACTCCACAGTCAGTATAGGTACAGGACCTATAAAGGCCCCGCAGTACTGCCATCCTGGCAGCCAGTAGACTGCTGCTTCTTCATTTGCCCTCAAAGAAAACCAGAAAATTTGACATGGCAGCTCTGCACCAAAAGGAGGGATCCACTCACACATTCTCACCTTGTCTCAATACATGCACATATATAGCCCCATATCTTTCTCTTCTAGTCAAGGTCAAGCAGAGATGTGACACAGGCTGAAATATTTTCCTTTTCAATAATTGAGTGCTCTAGCTCCTGCACCATTAGCTTTTAGCTCTGCAGCAGCTTGTAAAACAAACTGCACTGAGTGCTGGAATCAGCAGTAAAATTCCATTTGATTTTTTTTTTTCCCATAGGAACAGCTGGGTTAAAAAATCTCTGACTAATAGGTTTTCACTATCATACTAATCACTTTTTTTTAAAATCAAATCAATGAATCATCCAATTTAAATCTGTTTCTCATGAACCAAACATTTCACAAAGATTCACGTGTGATAAATAACCACCAAACTCAAGACACAGAGGTAAAAGGGCTCCCCAGCTCATGGTTCCTTCCTTTCCTGACAGCCAGAGCTGCGAAGGGAACAGTCACCTAGGTAAGGGTGAGGGCTGTGACTGCTCCTTGCTATGTTGAGAAAGCCAAGCCTCTGATGTGTTTTGTTGTAGCTGAGGGGAGTAGATGTAGTACTGCAGCACGACTTTTGCCGGTTCCAGCTAAAAATTAAACCATCTCCTGTTGTTATTTGAAGGGACATTTACAATTAAGGTCCTATGACTCACAACTGGAATGAGCAGAGCTGTGGATTGTTCCTATTGCTCATAGTAAACTTATCCTCTCTGCAGGGGAAACAAAAGTTAGGCCAGATCATGCATAGGCAGACATTCCTATGCCTAGCAAGGTGATTCCCTGTCACAGAAGAAAGCTCTGATCTATGAACCACTTCAACATACAGTATCAAACACCCCTGATGTGCTGACAAGTAAAAGCATGATGATGCTGTGTTAATGTTCACTGTGTGGGGATACAGTGACACAGATCTATGCCTCTGCTCTCTCCCTTACAAGTAACCCTAAGGAAACCACTGAGCCTCACTGAAATAACCTGAGATTTTGCATGCTCTCTACCAGCCTGCAGCACCTCAGAGGAACATAGTGCAAAAACCATCTCTGTGTGGGCAGTAGCACATAAAGAACAAGGAGGAATTTGCCACAGCAGTTCTTGTCCCCACACCTTAAGTGTCCTGCGGTTTGCAGGCTTCCAGCCTACCCATATGAAAGCACATAGCTTCACCACCTGAAGAGTCACTGCATAATGGAAAAATACAAAGAGAAGTGAAGAAAGGCTGAGGACAGTGTCACTAAACCAAGAACTCGGCTCCAAGGAAGAATGTTACTTAAGGCTTGAGAAGGGGCAATGGTTTTGGTTTGGTTTGGTTTTGGTTTTTGTTTTTTTTTTAATAGATAAATAAATGCTGTCATTATGAAGTGACATTATGAAGTGACATGAAAGCCATCTTCTGAGCTGTGATGCTATGCCCCTAAGAAAGTAATTTTGGAACCAAGCCAACTGACACATGTTAACAGAGCATCTCATGTTTGCTTTCCTTTAGTTGAGCCTTTAAAGACTGAGTTTCCTTGCAGAAGCCTTTGAAGATGTCCATATAGGACCAGCCAGGTGATTCCCAGCGACACAAAGAATGAAACTTCTTGAGCAGCATAGGGTTTCTCAACAAGAGATTGCTAGCAAAACTGAAATATAAAGGATCACCTCAGCCTTTGGCCAAAGGAAAACAAACATGTAAATGCTGGGTACCTTGCGATCCAGCTGACATACAACATGTTGAGACTAAGGCCTATATGCTCTTATAGGAGGCCACCACACATCCCCATCCCACCCCCCGAGATACAGTCACACATAGCAGCCTGCCAAGTGCTGCTAAAAAACCCAAACTGCCCTGACATGGACGACTCCTTAAGACCTTGCAACTAATGTTTCATGCATGCCAGGAGGCAAGTACCCTATTTAAAGAAATATGACATTAATCAAAGAATTAGTTACAGGATATTAAACTCATTGAGGTGCTGTTATCAAACACATAAGGCAAACAACATTCTGGGTAATTAGCAGACATGTATGATGAGCCTGCAATCTGAATAAGGGGTTTGCCTGTGAGTCTCTGGATGCCTTGCTTCTTAAAGCTTCCTAATGGTTGCATAGGCCTGACTTACAAACTTCCCCTGGAATATTACAAAACAACACATCAGTAAGATATAGTAACTTGTAAAGACCTTCCAATTTCTTTGCCACAAAATTAAAAAAGTTTTCCCACTTGCTGCAAACATTGGCTAAGCTGAGCAGATAAGGACAGGCATATGGATGTGCACATGTGCCCCCCCCC
>NW_020799091.1:128888489-128942676 GCF_003259725.1 Athene cunicularia
CATCTCCCCCCAGCACTAATCAGCTGAAGAAGGAACAAGGACTTGGGTCTCTCTAGGAGCAGTACTGAGACAAACAGGGTGGTAACAGGTGGGCTACTTCCCCAAAACAACCTGAAAGAGCTATTCTCAGTAAGAAATACATGTCAGTCCTCAAGTGAAAGAATACAAAGGGCACGATAAAAGCAAGGCAACAATATATGGATGTCCCATACTTGCCTCTGCAGTTCAGGAAAGGGGAACAATTGCTTCTAAGAACTGTTTTCATGCCCTGAAGTAGAGGATAAATTTGAACCCATTAGGAGTTGTTCACCCTTCTCCCTGGTGGCCACTTCAAAATACTGTCTTTGTTTAAAAAGAGACACTACTAAGATAGAAATAAATTTATAATGGTAAAATTAACCTTCAAATTCAGAACCCAATATAAATGAAGATGCTGCATCAGCAAAAGCCTGAAATAAGAGCTCTGAGAGGTTGTTGCCATTTACCATCTAAAATTGCCAGCTCTGGAGACCAAACTGGGGGGTGAATGTCAACAAAATACTATTTCTCTCCTGGTATACAAAGGCTATTTAGTGACCAGTTGATGCTACTAGTTTTGCCACAGGCAGTATTTGGGTTAGTATAACTGCCATCCCCTATTTGACTTTGCTATGACTATGCTATGCTATGCTTTTACTTATGTTCAAATACAAAATTACCAAGACTAAAGTTTTCAGAATCTCCCAGTGCCCAGGCTGTGAAATCCAAATTTTGACATGTGAATTAGATTTTGATTTTTCTCTTCCCCACAGACACTTACAGCTACGATGACCATACAGAGAATGTGATTCACACCACTGTCATGCAACAGTTATTCCTGAGGTATAATATGGGCAGGGAAATTGTAGACTATAGTTTGTGTGCTAGGAATACAAAGAAATAGGAGCTAGATTTGGTCTGCAGAAACCTGAGACAGAAAGTCAAGTGGCAAACTAAGGAGTTAGATAACATTCTCTTATGCAGTTTTAATGGCTAAATCTGTGGCAGAACTCTCAACAACATCCCTAGCCTAACACCTGTCTTGAGCTGCATAACATACCCCGAGGCAGCAAACACACACACATCTCACATCTGTCCGTATGATCTGGTCACTAGCTCTCTTCTTGTAAAGCAGGTGAATATGGTTAAACAAAGACCACCAGGACTCATGCAGAGAGTCCCAAGGAGAGTTGGTACAAAAGCGGGTAATGCCCCATCACTAATCAGACTTGGAAACTCAACTTGCCCTCTTTTGATGAAACATAACTTCTGACCCCAGGGGAAACACATTTTAACCTGCCCTACCACATCTGTCCTGGAGCATTAATATTTGACATAAATCCTAAAGAAAGCTCTGTTCTTTATTTCTAATTTGTTAGAGGTGGATGGATAGGAAGGGTTGTGGCTAATATGGAAATGGCATAGGATCCCTTCTCAGGGGCTAATTATTGAAAATGAGCTGCTATTTACACAGTTAATGCCATTCACTTCTTGCACCTGCTCAATCATCCATTTCCCAGTGCAAACCAGCTTTGCTTTGCTGCAAAGTCAGGGACTTTAACACAGTTACACCTGCAGGTTTTCTCTTCCCCAATGACTGTAGTGTTCAGCATATAAAACTCCCACTTGTACATTTCCAGCCCTTCAGCTTCCTTTTCTGTGAATTACTTTGCTACCTATTTATATGTATATTTACTTTTCTAAGTATTTATGTTGCCAATAACAAATCCAAAGCTCTCCCTAATTCTTTCTGGACTCCTAGCCTGCTCCTACACCATACAAAATCCATTTGATTCTACAATAATCTGTAAAACAAGAAATTCAGCTAGCTTCCCAACTTATACTAGTTTTCATTCATATTCTGTGCAACCTTTGCAAGAGGCTCCATATCCTACATCCAGGGACATCCTGGATGACATTGCTACGCATGTAAACTTGGTGCCGGCATTCCAAGCAAATACACCATTATAGCAGGCTCTACTTTGAATTTGGGTTGAAAAAAAACCCAAACCAACCAAAAACAAGCCACAAAGGATTATGTAGCTGACCTGTCTTCCTACTCTTTCCCCCATCACCTTTCTCAGTAATGAAGCTCTTCAGAGAAGCCTCAGGCTACCAAGTGGAAAGGAAAAAAGAAGGGAAGAGAGGTGTAGTCCTATGGTTCTACTTATTAGTGCTAGAAGATGTATCAGCTGAGATTGAGAGGTGTGATTGCAGCTCTGAGCACCTGAAAAACCTATCAGCAAGGGTTCATTAATAAAAAAGTAAAGGCTTCTGTTTTTTTGCATAGTTTTTTTCTACTATCAAGAAAAGGACTCCTATAAAATCCATTCTTCCACCTAGCAGATAAAGCATTTGCAATACTAACCTGTTGGCTGGATTCGCTTCCAAGCTGGTGGTGAGGTGTCTTTCACTGTAGAGTATCCATCTGCTTGTTGTCATACTTAAATATGAACTAAACAAACTTGCCCATCTGCCAAAGTCTCATCTTTGATTACAGAAAGACAACAGCAGGAAGAAGGTCAAGGTCAAGTAAATCAGATAAACATATGATTAACTCTGAGCAGATAATGACTCACCTGTCCTCAGTGGGAACAGCCTGGTATTAACGTGTCTAATAGAACCAGGGTTGGAAGAATAAACCCAATTAAAGGGAATGACAATACAAAATTAAAAAGTAATAAAAAGCTTAAAGATAAAACCAAAATAGTCCATGACCTCTCTTTTTCTGTTTCCATCTGAAGAAACAACAGCCTGTATGCTCTGAAACCAGTACATGTCAAGTCAGACACTGAAAAGGAATTGAGAGGATTATTTCACAATTTTATTGCACAACTGAAAATTAAGATTTTTTTAAAAAAATATTTACAAGCTTTTTTTTTTTTTTTTTTTTTTTCCCCCACACACAATCTAAACAGTATTTTCCTTGATAAAATTGTCACCTAGAAAACTTACACCCAGACTGAAGCATACATGTAAACTAAGTGGTTTGTGTTAAATGCAAGTTGTCTCAGTCTAACCCTGGAGGGGGAAGTGCTTGGGAGATGGGGCAGCAGAAGGAAAGAAGACACATTTTTTTTCCTTTCCTGAAATGTTACTTAAGAATATATCCCCAACCTGGGGAGACAAACAAAAGATTTCAGTATTAGTTCAAGCAGAAGGCCAGCCAATCCGGTAATGTACTGACATAGTGGTGAGTTGAAGATTCAAAACCCTTCAGTGCCACAGGCCTTGCAAGAAAACTACAAGCCTTGTTTCATGCATGGTTCACCCTAAAGGTTCCGACATCCCAATTTTCCCCTGGAGAATGTAGAATCACCTTGGTCACGATAGAAAAGGAATGACGCTTGAGTCTTAAGAAGAAACACATGTGAAAGACTGCTACTGGTTGGGTGGTTTTTTTTTGGTTTTTTTTTTCCCCTTGTTTCTCACAGATTTCTTACATGCACTTTTGGAAAAGCACTGGCTGATACACTGCAAATACTACACCCATATTCAGCAGAGCTGCACAGTGATAATACAGTGCAATGAATGTTGCACAACTTAACCAGCAATGATGGGGGCAATATTTTAACTACCATTATGAAGCCCACATCTTTGTGCTGAAAATGAGCGCTTTCCTGGCTGTTAGCACAAGCTGTCTGTCACAACCTGTATCAGTTTCTGGAGTCCACAAATCATTCCCCTCCCATGGCTGATCTGCCCATATTTTTTTCATCATATAGATCGTTGGTTTTGTCAGCTAATATTGAGTATATGGCCTGGTAGCACTTGCTGCTTAGTTTCCAGGGGATTTTGCCACCGGCAATATAAATGAGTAGGTGGTGGCTCATACTGATGCTCATTGGCCCAGATTTGTCCCATGTTTCTTTGGGCAGGTCTACTCCTGAGACACCTGCATGGGGACCATCAGCATTGTAACCTTTTCTGCTAGTCAGAGAGGAAAGGGTGATGGAGTGCTTAGGTGAACAGAAAAGCCCTTTGCTGAGGTCCGCTTACTACTGACTATCAGAGGAAACTAAGGGGACCAACTCCAACACCATGTGTCTCAAACAGCCACCAAGTTGCATGGCCTGAATGCTTCCAGCTGAGCACCTAAAATCCTAAGGATTCTGGCACTGCAAGGTACATTTGGTGTTTAGATCACTTCGGTGCTACCTTTCTTCAGGTTTTGGAGCCTCTGCTGTAGAGCGGAGAAACAGAGCAAGTAATACCATCATGATCTATAGTGAGTTTGGAAGGAAAGGAAGTGTTTATACACTTGTTATACTTGTTAGTGCTTGTCCATTGGAAATCATGCTACTGTGAGAGGGCTTTGTGAAAGGCAATTCAAATCCACAGGAAATGTGAAACCTATGGCCTCTGACTAAATGATCTATGACAAGTCTTCTAAAGTCAGTTTCTTCCAGAGTCACACAGAATCACTATTGTCATCTTATGCATGGCTACCAACTTGTAGTAATGTGTCAGGTCCTAAGCAACCTGATCTTGTCTTGGCATTAACAGTATTAAAGGCCTAAGTCTCTCACTCTCATCTCCCCCACCAACCCAAGTATTTGTTTTTCTCTTATTTTTGAAATGAGTTCTGCTAGTTTAAGGGAACCAGCAACAGAAAGATAACTTTTTCTATGCAATTGTTATAACCAGACCTCAGCACTGTGGAAACTGTCTATATTGTCCTTAAAATACCTACCAACACTTACCTAAGGCATGTATAAACATGGATGTAGGGGTGCAGCAGACTGGGAATGTGGAGAAAAAACAGAAAACCTGAGAAAGGGCTGGCTGAAGAAGGATCCTTAAATTGAGACCTACAGAAATAATAGTAAATTTGTAAATTGTAGAAACTTGTGCTAAAACTTATGGCTTGAACAGGTTACTTATCTCCATATATGCTGCTGATTTCAGTCCCACTAGATTACTTGCAATAATTCTTCTCAAAACAGCATTTTTCTGGAAGATATATGGGAGTAGTGGGCAGAAAAGCTTGAACAATATTAATATGTTAAAAATAAAACAAAGCATATTGATCCCTTCCTTACATCTTCAAATTGCTGGATTTTCTCTCAGATGTCGGCTTGAAGACTACAATTGGAAAAAAATCCTGCAGAATAAATTTCTGTGAAAGCCCAGATGCCATGCCAGAAACATTGCTTTAGTAATGAACACATGCAGTGGTCTAGCACAAGCCAATAGTCTTTTGTACTTACTGGAAGAGACACTACTAAGATAGAAATAAAACCTGTGATAGCACAAAAGAAAGAAAACTCCCCCAGGCTACAAGAAAAGGTCTCTCTGCACTGAAGTGGTGCTGAGGACATCTCAACAACCTGTCAGATCTATTCTTCACCCCAGACAACTTGCAAGTCTGATTGATGCAGAAGAAAGCTGTATCAGCTTAAGAAAATTAAAAAGTTTTGCAAACTGCTAATTTCACACATGAAAATGGAAATGAAAGCAACAAAAAATATAAAATATTTGGGTCTTGGGTCACCTGATTCAGAGAGTTTTTTTAATTACATGCACTTGTTTTGCTCTATGAAGTTGATGCCTGCTAGCTGATGCCTGCAAGCAGTTGGCACTAATTGCTGTAAGGGGCTTCAGACAAGAATGTGCCCAAGGACATAATTTTTGCAACTGTGATGGGTACATCCCTGGACAGGGCAGATAAACCAGCAGACACCTATGAAGCCCCTCAGGGACCCTTCCCCAACTGCTAGTAAGCTTGCCCAATGTATTAACATATGCATTAGTTTATCTGGAAATAGGTGTGTACTTCTTGGAAATTACATGAATATTAATTTGCTTTATTGTATATAATAAGTGTGCCCTTGTCTTTTGGCATGCACGTTAAGTGGAATGATCCCTTGTGCATCCAGCAATGCAATAAAGAATGCCTTACTTTTAAAACTTCAAACTAAGTCTTAGAGGGTTCTTTTGAGACCGAATTTATGGTAACAAAGTATAATCAGAGAGAAGATGACAGTGCCTGTATTCTCAGCATTCATGACAAAAACTGGCAGGTTAACTTGGTGGATATTTAGCATTGATGAATCTCTGTGAATGTTAATTCTTGTGAGTCCTTACAGAACTCATCGCTTTTTTTTTTTTTTTTTTTTTTTCCCTAACAGTGAAAAGTAAAAGATGTAAACCCTCCATGAGCCATTTGAACCCATATTGCAATATTTATTGCTGTTATGAACAGAAAGCATAATTTTGTTTATCTGTCCTCTTATCAACACAGGCAGCAGAAGCTGACTGCCCAGCCTGAACACAGTCTCAGACCAGCTGGTCTAATTGGTGCTAATAAAATTAGTAAACACTGGGCAAGGTGCTGAGGGAAGATACACACATCTCTTGTTTTCATTCTGAACCAGCGAACTGCTGGGTTCCCTAACCCCAAGGGGCCTCTGTCACTCATGGTGAGTATACATCTAATATGCAGAGCAGCTCAGCAAAGTCTATCATCAGAATAATAGATTTCATACTGAACTCACTATTGCCATCTAAAAAACCTCAAAGCAGACAGCAGTGCAGCTTCCTTCCTGATGCTGGTGGTTAGTTCCGACTGGATGAAAAGTTCATGGATCAATCAGCATTGGATAGCTTTGCTTTTCCTTATAGCATCACTGGAGAGCACAGATGGAACAGATCCAAAGGCAGATCTAAAGAAGAAATTCTACAAACCTTGCTAACTCCAGCTTCGCCCCAACCATTGACCTCAGTGCTGACAATTGAAAAATGTCTGGGTAGTCAGACTTACTGTTATCAAGCTGCTATTATCTTTTTTTTCTTTTTCTTATGAGCACTGAAGGAGCAATGTGGGAATCCAAATAATTGAAACAAATGAAACATCTGAGCTGACAATAGTTTAATCTCAGTGCTGACTTTCATGAATTTTACAACCCACAGAATTTACTACAGGTGGGCCACCTACTAAATTCATAGCCTGGGTTTCAGATCTTTTGCATTCCAACACTCTCAATGAGTTAAGAATTCCATTGCAGTACCCATCAATATGTCTGGACAAAAAAATTCATATGATCCATCACACAAATAAATATTTGGCTGGCTGTTTAATTCCCAGATTATTTTTTCAACTCATCATAATAATTCTACTCTGCAGAGAAAACAAACCCCAAATTCCAAGTAGTCATAAGAGAAAAATGTTCCAGTCAACTGACATGTACACAACTCCTTTTGAAATTCTCAAGGACTCTGTGTCTTGCTTTGTGTATGTATGACTACTGATGAAAACAAATTCCTACAAGAGCAAGGTATTTCTCAATCTAGGTTTGTAAGAATTTCCTGAGCCATAATTTACTGTGCACAGCCAGAAGCTTTTCCAAACATAATTTTATATTGTGAACCAAAGTAACAATCTTCAAACAATCCCTAATTCACCTAGGTGTTTGGATCTAAACACACCGTCTAAATATACATTATTAATTACTACAGTAAAAATGACTTCATTTAGCTATCAATGCTTCTGCATTTTTAATATAGCAGTGGAAATACTAGGTTATTGGCTGTCATTGTCTACTAGTGACTTGTTCCAGTCTCACTTACTGGAGTTTCAGAAACTGATTTCTTTTCCTAAAACTGAAATATTTTTGAGCTAACAATGATACATTCTTTTTTTTTTTTTTTTTTTTTTTTTTTAGCAGTCCCACCGTCTATTGTATTAGATCTTGTTGAAGTTCATAAATAATGATTCTCACCCTACTTGCTGAATTTGCTGTGCTCTCCTGTTGCTGCACTGAAGCCTGAGGAACACCCATACAGTATCTGGCAGAGTAGGAAGGGATGTCCTGAACAATGCTAAGAATAATATCTCTGCTGATTTGCCAGGGCTCTCAGTGTTGCTGGTCATTAATATTTCTCAGCCAAAACCAGATGGAGCTATTAGGCAGGCTAGAGTAATGGGGAAACTGGCAAGACACAGAAGGAAATGCATCATTTTCTGGACAGAACTGCATGTAAAAATAAGAACATAAAAAAAAGTATTTTTTGTATTTAATTGGATGATGTATGATTATACATACCAAAAATTAATGTGCAATGTGTTTTGTGCAGGGCATTTATGAAACTGTTCAGCTGTACTAGGGCCTTATTTTCCCCTGTGGAGAGAAAGAGTAGCTACAAGTCTGATAAGGTTTTTGTGCTTTTCCCTCTAATACAGGGCTTAATCTGCTGTAACAGCTACTGCAAATAACACTACAAAGTGCCTCTGCTTGTTGCAGTAAAAGGAAAATGCAGTTTATGATTTTCATACAAACTACATGAAGCCTTCCAGGTAAAAAATCAGTGCTTTAGGAATAATGAGAGCATATGTGATATTCAGTCTAAGAAAAGCAATGAAACTGCAGGTACAGTTGCTAATACCTTTTTGACATCGAGTCCAAGATGCTGATGAGAAATGGACAAAAATTGTAAATTATGAAGTGGAACCAGATTGCTCATATAGGAAGCTAGTAAGGCTGGAAGGAATTACTAGAAGTAGGACTTAGGAAAAAAATCTGATAGATAACTAGGGACTATTCGGGATAAACAAAGACATTTTCTAGGTCTGTCAGGTAGGAAAATGGTAGATGACCTTTAGTCAGAAAATTATAGGATGGAAACTACAGCAAACATTCGAACATATATACTGTGACAACAGAGAGAAATCATGGAAACCTCTTAGAGGGTTACAATAAGGCATTAAATAAGGCCAAGTGCTTTGCCCAATATTTAAAACTAGCAAAGCCTGTTATATCAAAGGGAAAAGCATGAAAACAGACAGGATTATGTGCCAGACAGTAGATTATTATTTGGAATAATAATTATGTCTGAAATGTAGTGGGATGTCAGAAGGTGCTGGGAAATACATAGTTCAGACTTTGGGACTGAGAAGTTTGCAGTGACTCATAAGTGTCAATGTTTCAGAGTGGAGGGGTAAAAGGGAGATATAGAGCTAAATGTATCAAGATAAGAGGCCAAATTAGAAGAACAAAAGAATTTTCTAAGGTTTTATTTCTGATACCTTGACTAGGAAAAGGTTAGCAAAGAAAAAAATACAAATCCTCAAAACATAGTAGGGTGATATTTGATATAAAAATTTAAACCCCAAACCCCTTCTTTCTTTTTAAAGAATCAGTGGCTCTAAATAAAAAGAAAACTGAAATCCTAAGATTAAAAATGGAAAGGGCTTATAAACAGCCATGGAGTATGGTATCCCCTTAGATAAATGGAAGACAAGGACAAGGAAATGATGGTATGACTTAATTGGAAATTTTAGAAGTTATACAGGCCAAACAGGAAACCTTCAGAGAATGGAAATAAAACCTCTGTAAAGCTGAAAGGAAGGTATGTAATGGTTAAGATGGAGTTGAGCAAGGTAAGGAGAAATTTGAAGAGCAAATAGTAGGAAGTTAAAACTGAAAATACATATTTGCTCAGTATGCCAAAAGCAGAAAACAGCAGGCCACCCCAAACATTACGTAGAAGAAACAATTAAAAACAATAAGGACATTGTCAAGAATCTAAATGATTTATTTGCATCAGTCTTCACCAGAGAAGGTGCTAGAATGATATCTGAGAGACTCTCACTTCCCAAATATCAAAGATAAGGAGAGGTCATAGACTGAAGATTCAAGAGAGAAGTCGGTAGAACAAATCAATAAATCAAAGGCATTAAGTAACCAGGTTTATCTTTCTTGAAGATTTCAGGAGAAAATTGAGAATTAAGTAACAAAGTTGCTAGCAAATACCTACTACAGCAGGGGGCTGGAAGACTGTCAGTGTTATAACCGTGTTGGGGACTTTCATTGTCAGTGGTGTTTTTTTCACGGTGTTGGAGGAGCCCTGGCAGTTACAGACAGATATGTAATCCTAATCTGCTGTTATGTAAATTGGCTGAAACATGTTAAAAAACCCCAATCCCAACACCTCCCAAATTATGAAACACATAGACAAACATGACATGACAGATACAAGTCAGTACAGTGTCTATAAGGAAAAAAAGGGGGCTCTTTGAACCTACTACCAATCTTTGAGCTGGTGTAACTAGCTCACCTAAACCTACCCAGGTTTCATGACTTGCTGTACAGACAGGCAAGTAGCAAATGATTACCTCCCTGCTCCCCTATCTGCATCTCGTGACCAAGGAGAGAATAACGTTCATGTCGATAATGACACATCCAAAGAACATACAGGTTACACTCCAGGTTATGCTGCTGCAGGGTAATCCAATCCATCCTTGGGCAACATTGTTCAGCCAAGGAGAAATAAACATGTGGAAATGAAAGCTTTTAATATGAAACATAATGGTGGCCACACTGAAGTTCTGACTGGAGGCTGTATGTAGGAACAACCAGTGTTAGCCTCTCTTTTGATCAGCCTTTGATATCTTTCCGCACACTGGCTAATCAACAGGATTGCGCTGCAGGGTTTTTCTCAATCTCAGTATGCACAGTGACCTGAGTCCTTAATGGTGAGTAATATGGGATTTGGGGAGTTAAGATTTTGGGTTTTTTAAAACAATGTATCTTAGCCATGACTAAACACTCATTTCACTTCTTCACAGCTCTTCCCAGCTTTTTATGCAAATCTCTACACAAAGCCATTAAGAACAGAAGAAAAGCACTTTGGAAAATTATGCAGGGATGTATTCTTACACAGCCAACACTCTCAGGGGAAAAAGTGAAAATTACATGTAGCCTCCCACCCCTTTTTATTTCTTGTCAAAGATGTTGCCTTTTTTGGGTTATCTTGTATATACACAGCATGATGAACTGATATTTGTAGTTTAAATGTGTGGTTTCCACCATGACAGAAAGCTCTCACAAAATGTCATGTTAGAAATAAAAACAAGCTCTAGAGGGATGAGGTGGGGAGGAAAGTAGAAAGACCAGTGGCTGAAAAACAAAATGGAAAAAAAGTGAGAGAACGCATGTGGATCCATTTCCCAACTCAGGCAGTGGTTGTATGGCGATCTGGGATACGGAGACTGATGCATTTCTCACTGATTTGTTTCTGCTTTCTCTATTAAAATTGCAACAGAAATTACAAATAGTCCTGCAAGGGGTAGTGCATTAAACCTCATCTCTTCATCCCATGTAAACACAATATGAATTCTGAAGAATAAAGAAAATGGTAAAAAGTCCAGTGTTTTGTTTCTGCATTTTAGTTGTTAGGTTTCCTGTCCACCCTCCAGCATACTCCTGTGTGTACCCAAATTGTGAACTTTACCAGTTCAGGTAAACACTCACTTTCAGATTTCCAATACATTCTTCTTTCCCCCTCAAATGGGGAGTTTATTCCTAACAGTTCTGCTCCTTTTAATTATAAACTCCTTTAATGAAGTAGTTCTAAGACCTTGCAGCAGGTAGCAGGAGAGCACCAAGGCTACTAGTTGCCATGTTTATGTTACCTATTCAGCGAAGAAGTCCACGTAAAGCCCAGGCCCAATGTTTTCATGGATGGGTGTGCACTGAAATAAGCCTACAAATCAATATATCCCCCCGCACAACATGCCTTATAGGCAAAATCCAATTCCTGCCTAAAAAAGATAAAGAGTTACAGCCAGGCCCTTTATTTTATGAAACACACACAAACAAGTTGCTCTGGCAAAAAAACACCATACACTGACAAGTTGTGTTCACTTTCTGGCAGAGCTACTTCTTTACTGGACCACCAGAACTGAAGATGGGAAAAAAACCACAAGGGAGACATTTCCTTGGCAAGAAAAGAAGCAGCATTTAGGACTGGGGAAAAGGTAAGGTGGGGTATAGGGGATTATCATGATAAAACAACTAATTTGAGACTAAAAGACCAACTGCTATCATGTATACACAACCCAGTAATACATCTTCTCTGGAGTGAAGTATTGTATAAGCGTCCCCTTCGTTTTCAAGGCTAATTCAGACTTTTGGCTCATCCTGCATTAACAAGGTCATCCATGTTAAAAGGGTCCCTGTGAAAGTTCACAGGTGAAAGTTCCCTTTTAGAGTAGTGCAGATTTGAAATTCACAGGACAGCGATCCGAAGATCTTCCTTTACAGATAAAAAGCATGTCAAATTATTAAATAGCAACATGAAATCCTACATTCTCTGTCTTTGCTCTGCAGTTAGGACATCAGAATGCATTCCCAGCCCCTGCCCATTCCCCACCTCTGGCAGCATGGTGGGCGTGAGGCTGGCCCCTCTTGCTGACACCTCACAAATGCTAAAGCTGAAAGGCTTGGGGTATTTGGGAAAGGGATGAATGAGCATAGTTCGAAGACATGTCACTTCAAATTTCTACTGATAGAACTGCTGAGTATGATATAAAACCAGAAAGTATTTCTCAGTTCGAAGTTTGAAGACTGGGCCTCAAACATTGAGTGGCTCTTCCCTCCTGTGTCCCTGTTTCCTGCACATGGGCTCTGTTGTGCTAGCTGTTGTTCTCTGCCGTGAGATATTTGAGGGCTGCAAAGCCATAGTGGCGCGACATATCCTGTTGGAACTCCTCCTTCAGGGTCTTGAGACAGACGCGGTATTGCTTGTTGGAGCGAAACTTGGTGATGTCAAAGCTGGGGGCATGCGGCATGTGGATCATGTAGGCGTTGGGCAGCACTGTGAACTCGTACTCCTGGGGGAGAAAGACACTGGCTGTGAGGGTGTTCCCGAGCCCTCTTGCAATGCATCTCTCCCATACCTCCACAGTCAAACATGCTCCATCATGTGACAGTGCAGTGTGGGTCTCAAAACCAACAAACCCATACAGACATGCCAAATAAGCCTTTTTTTAAAAACAAGTTGCTTTTTCATGGTTTTATGAAAGATCTACTTGCTCTTTTAAAATGTTTTACTCCATATAAGCCAAATTATGGGGAAACAGTACAAAAGGCATGTCCAAAGCAATATCTGCAGCACGGATTCTGCAGTATTGACACAGTTGTGACTGTACACAGCAGAGTCTCAAGCGTCTGTGCAAAAGCATGTTTTTGCCCCTACAATTTATCTTGCTTGGGATGCTGAAATAAGCTGTGTTTACAAAGGCATCCATTGCACTACATATGCTGCTTTGCCTGTATACTAAGATACTCACAGTGACAAAACTCTTCAAAACTATTTATAAACCTGAAAGGAGTGAAGAATATGATATCTTTTATAGGTGACGTGTGAAAACGGACCTGCTAATTCCATATACTTTGAGAAAGATTTATGCAATTAAGTTCTCATTCACAAAGTATGAGATACTGTGCTAATTCCCCCTCTCCTTCAGAACTACTTCACTAATTCTCTATTTGTATCTGACGAATTTTGTTGTTAAAAAATGATGGTTGATTTAAGTCTCAATAATTTGTGTTAGATTTGTTCAATTTTTAGAATTAAATATATGATCATTAGTGCAAAGCTAGACAAAGACCGATTCTTAGACAACCTAGAAGGTCACTAGTGTAGGATGTGCAAGAACCAGATATCTGTTCCTGCAAGGAATCAGGCAGAAAAAGGATGTGAACCTCAGTGTTTTGTAGCCAAGTGAAGTACCCTTACTACTAGGACACTATCACAGAATCACACACAGAATCATCTAGGTTGGAAAAGACCTTGAAGATCATCCAGTCCAACTATTAACCTAACATTACAGTTCCCAACTACAGTATATCCCTAAGCGCTCTCTTTTTTTATATGAAATTTCAAAAAATATTACTTGTATGGGATGCAAATGACAAAGAACCTTTGAAGATTCCACAGGTAAATTTCCTACTGTCCTCACACAGTTTCTGTTTACAACTGTTGTACTTAGTCATTAACCAGCTCTGCAGAATACAGCAGGCAGGGAAGGAATAGCCACAGAGCATGTTGACTTTAAAAGAAATGGTGCACAACTTCCCTGGTTTGCAAAGTCCAGTCACTTACAGATTTAGCAGTCTGTGCAGAGACACAGTGTATCTGCAGCACAGAGGCAGAATATTCCAAAAACATTTTGTTAGGGAAAGAGATATATGGGAGAGAACACACTTGTGGTAATGAACTTGAGTGTTTCACTTATAAATCTTTCCTCACCTAACAAAATATGATCAGCCTGGAAAAGACTGGAAACTGCTGGGTTATGATGCTGCCAGATACCAAGTGTTTGAGCAACACAGCCCAAAATGAAGCCCAAACAAAATGAAGTGAGCAGAATGCAATGTGCATCCATTTCCCAACTCAGGCAGTGGTGTTGGTCAGACCAAAGTGTAGCCAAGGCTGCAGTGCTGTCCCAGAGACACCTATGAAACAGTAGTATATGTTGGACAGCTAGGTGCAGGTGTAGCTGTATGGCTGCTCCTTTCTCATTATGGAAATGCCTGTTCCCTTCCAGACAGTGCTAAAGTGGTAAATCTTTGTGCCACATTACAATGCTGACATATATGGAATGGACCCCTCTGAGCTTCTGTTTCGGGTGACAAATGTGTAGCAAGAGCAAAACCATTTGATGCTCACAAATAGAACTCATTTAGCTGGAAGAGACTTATAACTAATGGGGAACCAAATGCAAAAAAAAAAAAAAAAAGGCTGGCACGATGAGATGAGGAGAGCTGATAAACTACAAATTACAAAGTATGTCTCTATGGGACTTTAAAACTAAAGTCTGAAGCTGCAGAGGAAGATCCATCGTCCTCATACAATCTTTTCTTTGTTCTCTTCTTTGCATCTTAAGTCTGTAATCCTGTAAGTCAGGGACCATCTATGCTCTGCAGTGTAAACTGTTCAGCGCAGTGGTGCTCCCACCCCTCCAAAAGGCCTTCAGGCACATAAACCCTTCCAAACCTTCTTAGTCTGCGGATAATAAGCCCCTCTGAAAGATGCCAGGCTGGGGTTTTGGAGAAAGGATTGCTCACAGTCTAGTTCCACAACCACTGGAAGAGCAGAGAAAGGTTTCCTAATGGCCCATCTTTACTGTAAGGAAACCTCTGTTGAGAAAGCAATGCACTTGCAGGAACCTCTGTCCCACCTCACAGGTTATGAATTATTTAGATGGAGACTGTCATTATCTATGTATCTGTACAGCATCCAGCTCAGTGGACATCTACATGCCCCCAGAATAGTAATGATGGTTATCACCATGCTGTGTGCTGCTCTGAAGGATAGTAGTGGCACAGGTCCTTGGTAAGGAGTCTGAAACAGTTCTCTTGACAGACACTGCAGTTGTGATGAGAAATGAGATAATTGAACTGAGAAGCTGCTCTGCCTGCTGATAATGAAGCCAGCCAAGCAGCTGGCAGCAACCTGATCTGTGGGCACCCCAAAGCAGAGGAATGCCACAGGGGGAAGAAGCTGTGCAATCCCATGTACCCTCCAGGCTGATTTTCTAGGAGAATAATCCAATATCCACATTTCTACAGATGAAAATTAAACTTATTCTCAATGTGAGAATGTTTTTAAGGCTGGAAGAGTGAGAAAAACAATTCCCCAGAGCTAGTTCCAACCCAATGGCCATTTAAAATATCTGTGCTATGATCAACTTTGAAAAATGTTTCGATTTCCCATGTGTGAATCTGTATGCTGGGCAAATGTCTCTGATCAGAAGAGTTAAATCATGAGTGCAGATGAGAGCTGCCAGTGGGTACATAAGCCTTGTTACCCAGGTTAACAAATAATGAATCATTATCCTGCCATTCTCCACAACTGATGGTTAATTGATTAGTGACTGAAACCAAGCTAAAAACCCCCCAACAAACCCAAACTGAAAAGAAATGCTATGACCTAGCCCCTCCTGATTAGCACAGTGGTTACTTTTATGTCCAAGAACAGCAGGGAGATGCAAACCCTGCTATTTCAGTGAGCAGCAGCACCAGGCTCCCATGAAGCCCTAGTCACTGCCAGCCTCTAAGATCTAGGTTGGTGGCAATGACCTTGGCAGCTCTGAGAGCTCTAATGCTAGTCTGGGACTCTCAAGCTTTCTCTGCATCCTTATTTTTATATATTCTGCCCAGCAGCTTCATCCCAAGTCACAGATCCAAGAGGTAGGTAGCCCAAGGATCAAGTACCTGCATCCTGCAGAGAACACTCCACAGCCAGAGACTCTGGAAATGTAAAGACCTTGGCTTTGCAGAGATGTGCTGTAAATCCAGGCCAGAAATTGAAGCTGACTGCCTTGGATTCAATTTAAGATTGCTTTTTTGAATTGTAAATGAACATTTGGGACTCACCAATGTGAGTTTAACTGAAAAACTTTCAGCTGGGTCTATAGATCCCCTAGTAGATGATGAGACCAGCAACAAGTGCTGCAGCGCTCAGGCACACTGCTGGGCGGGAGGCGGGCACTGTGGGGACTATGTCACTGTGAAACAACAACTTTCTCAGCACTGACAAATAAACTAACTCACTCAGTTCTCCTTTTAATGACTGACAAGGACTAAACTGAGTGTTCCCAACTCAAGAAGCAAACATTAAGGAGCTCAGTAAGGCCAGATGAGCACTTTGGTGATGCAAAGCCTGAAGTCCTTCTATAGAACACAGATTTCATTTTAACAATCCTGCTGCCCAGCCCTGGGAGAGATGCAGCGTTACCTCCTCACCTGCGCATCCAGTTCCATGATGTGAGCTACTTTGTTCCAGCCAAATCCAACAAAACGCCTGTCATACTCCGGGCAGTCCTTCCTCACAACAACATATGGCTCAAAGTCTGCTTCCCACTCAACACGGTAGGGTGTGGTGGCTGTTCGCCACTTGGCAAAGTTTGTTGGTGCATGCCCTTTTGTCCAGACGTGATACCTTAAATGGCATGAACATGAGGAGGCAATTAGATAGAACACATCTTGGCGAGGCAAGAAAAATATTACTTGTTAGATGAAATGCTCAAAAGTAAGGACATTAGCCCACAGTTCACATCATCATTTTCAGGACATATCGGAGGCAATTTCTAGGACTATTTCCAGCACATTTCCCAGAGACTCCATGTACTCAATGCTTAAATACATACAGTTGGTGAAGGATAGTATGAAAATACTACCTAAAGATATGTGAGAAACATCTACACTACAAAGTGCTGTGTCTTATTCATAGCGACCAAGTGGCTGTTATCAGTGCTCTAAAATTAGTGTGAAATTCTACAGCTCAGACAAGGTCCCTAAAATTAGTGTGAAATTCTACAGCTCAGACAAGGTCCCTAAAATTAGCTATTTCTACACCACAGTGACATTCATGATCTGTTTTATATGCAATTTTGTAATCTGTATGAAAGACACATGAAGCTTTGTATTTGCATTTGGAGTTCCATTTTATTAATTACTGTTATTACTATGGCAGGAGTCAAAGTGCATAATTAAATTAATAAGTAAAATATTACATAAAGGCTTTCTGCTGTAGTTTCTACACTGTGGGGAGTTACCCATGTGATCCTCAGTAAGGTAATCAATTTGATTTACAGAAAAAGATCCTTTAATACTTTGTTAATCTTGTTTAGGTTGCAGCAGGTCTCGTTGAAACACAGTTTGAATCCATCTCATTAGTGCCAGGGTCAATGACTCTTTCATCCACTTATACCTTTCCAAAAACCAATGAGACAGGCTCTTTCTGCAGACTCATAGATGAAATAATGAAACAAAGGCAGGACAGGCCATCTGTATTACAATGATCTGAGATGTGTAACAGAAAGGGGAAAACAAACATCCTGTCAGTTTGTAATGTAAGGTACATTGAATTCACAGGGATGACTCATGTGATAAAAGGGATTTAAGCATTGAATATTTGCAGTATTTGCAGGACCTGAGGTAATGTTTCAACCACAGGAATTCTCATAGCATTGTGAGCCACTGCTGAAAACAGGGACATAAAATCACAACCTAGCAGTTTTCACTTGGACTATGTATTTGTATGGCTTGTAACAGAAAAAATAGAGAGTTCTTCAGCTTCGCTGGCTCTCCTTATTCAGGGGCAAGGCAGAAGGACAGAATTATTAGGATAGCACTGGGGTCCCAAGTAATGCATGGTCGTTTGAAGGCTGCATTTCTAAACTATAAACAGGTTGCATCACTTTCAGATGTCTGGCTTGAGGACCTGGAAAAACGAAGCCCTTCTGTATTAAAAAAAATTACATTTAATAAATTCTCTAGAGATTGTTAGAAACCACTGCCAGATTCACAAAGATGTTTAGTCCTTAATGCCCTTTGGAATCATCTCTGAAATGCTTATCCCTTTTCCCGATCTCTTCTGGAAATGAGTGGGTAACCTATACAGTCACGAACGGACAGCTATTTATGCTGTCCAAAAAATTACCAATCACAATGTGGCATTTTAAATGATATGGGATTGTGGAGGATGTTGTATCTTCCAAAATAATACCTCTGGCATTTTGAAACTAATTAGCATAATAATAATAATGACTACTAAACACTTACGAAGTGATTTGTATCTTCAAAGCTCCATACAATCTTTTGTTAATTAGAGAGATTCCTGCAGAGAAGCAGTCAAATGCTGCTGTTGTTCTAGTAATGCTCTCCCACTGATTTAAACACTTGGGGAACAGGACACTAACCATAAACCCCATCAATTTCTCTCCACTTTTTTGGGGGATATCAGTGTAAGAAGTTACAGCAGCTCACATAAAACCTCTGTTAGTCAAGAGAGCTGACCAGCAGGGAAAAAACAAAAAAATGGGAAGAGAGAATAAAGGGAAAATATGGAAGTGAGACTGGAGAAACAAACCAAAAAAAAGCAGAAAGGAAGGAACAGACCTGATTGTACCAAAGAAAATAATACCAGAGATGATCTACTTGCCTCTTCAGAGTCACTGATGTGAGTGGAGGGAAAGAGGAAGACAAAAGGATGGCTAAGGTCAGGACAAAGAGGAAAATGAGTACAGGTTGCTCAAATGAGGTGTGTGCATACTAATTATAAAGGAATAGACTGGAAACAAAAATTGTGAGTGTTCACGATTACATATATATCCATACATACAGCATATATCGGTCTACATTTATATATACACATACACACAGAGATATAATCTGCTGGAGCTAGGTCTTGGCCAATGGCTGATCACTGCGTGAAATGTACTGTAAAGTAAGATATGCAGACTCCTTTACATGGATGTCCATACAGAGGAAGCTATCATAAAGTGTAATTTCCAACTGAATTTACTCTCGGTGATGCAGTTGTGAGAAGTGGTTCACTGTCTGTATTGGTCTTCTATCTCGCAGGACAAATGAATAATTTTCCTGCTCAGGCACTTCTCACTCAAGATTTAATTACACTTCGAATTTTAAGGCCACACTCAATCTCACTGACTCCCAGAAGAAGTTTGTGAAAAGTGTGAACAACATATTTTTCACTATGCTGGCAATATTGACAAATCCAAACCCAATCATTTGATCTCCATAAAACAATGATGAGTTTCTTTCCCCTTTCATGGAAAGCAACTGGAAAACACACTTCCTTCTGCTTTGGATCAAATGTTTCATCCTACTGATGTTACTGATTGCTTTTATTTAAAATAAAATTTCAAAACTATAGTAAACTTTGATAAAGTTAGCAAAATCAAATAATTATTCTTTCTGATGTTCTTCCTCACTGCCTTGTCCCTCAAAGCTTCCCATTTCAGTGAGAAAGATGATTTGGTGAAAGAAAAACTATCCCACTTCTGTTCTCAGATGCTTAAACATTTTGCTGGATTGTGGATGCAATCAGCTTAGTTAATCAGTTGCTGTTGGTGATGTTTTCTCAATATGATGCGCCTTCTATCACCTGTGGTTTCCCTTGTGCCTGAAAGCTGTGTTGACAGTACATTTGTCGTTCATCAGCTATTACCCAGGCACTGAGCAGGCATGTCCTCATGAGGCACAGTCACAGCCAGCACCTGCAAACAAAGCCAGCAAGCTAGCAGAGAGCAACCTCCCTCCGCGGAGGGTTTCCACACCGAGCACCTTGCCAGCCACAGATGCTCACATGTCTTCCCTTTTCTTCTGGTGGTGACTGGGGGATGTAATTGAGAGCTATTTTGTACTTCTTAGCTGCCCAGAGGTAGAAAAGGTCACCACTTGGAAAAGAGGTGACAAAAGCAATTTCAGTGAGGGAAAGACTGTAATCTACCATGTGGTGTGAGGGACTGGGATGCTGCAGGTATTCTCAGCAATCACTGTCACAGCAGTCCTCCCCAGCTCACTCCCACCCACTTAGCCTCAAATTGCAGCATTATTAAAGCACCTTGAAGGTGGAAATTCTCAGCCCAGATCATAGCTGCTTTGTGGCTGTTGATAGATGTGACCAATGAAATGAGCCAAAGCAAACTGTGGAAGCATTTGTAAAATGTGTCCTACATTAATACGTACACCAGCTACAGACTACATGTCCTTCAATTCTCATTTAACCTTACTCTGGCAAAACAGCCACTGATGTTAAAGACATTTTTGCCTGAGTGAGGCTTGAGAAAGGATCTGCAAATCTGGCTGTGTATGTAACACACCAACATGCTGCATAGCTTGAAGATGAAATCTGTAGTGGAAGGCCACTGCTGTGTAAGCTGAAAATTTGATTGTTGGTGGAATGTAGCATCTGAAAATCCTGAGGGTGTTATTTTGCACTGGAAGGATTTTTTCCTTCAACTATGGGACGAACAATTATTTTATATCAACAAATCTCTTGTTAATTTTTATATCTTTGACTGTTAAAGAACAATGAGATAGAGAAAGGTACTTGCTCTATCAGTATCCTTAAGTAATTTCCCAAAGAGAGGTGTGCTTCTCTCAGTCATCTCAAGTTTCTATTTCAAGGCAGTCACTGGTAGAGGTATTGTCAGAACTATGTTTTCCCAGCTCACACAGGCTGTCTGCTGTGACATGTGCATGCAGCCACAGGAGGGAAGAGTGGCTGCTGCAATGACAGATGTGTAATACAGGGAATGGAAGAAGTATGAGGAAAGCGCTAAAATAAGGGAAGGATGGGAGAGGTGATAGAGAGCTCCACTAGCCATGGATAATACCTAGCTTTTTCATAGTTTTTATCTCTAGAGCTCAAAATCCTGAAAAAGGATAGGTGAATATTGTTAAATGCATGTCAGAGATGGAGAACAGAGATGTAAGAAAGTGCACTGATTTGCATAACACCTCCCAGCAGGGCAGTAGTGAAGCTGAGAAGAGAACCCATGTCTTCTAAGCCCCCTCTCTGTGCAACATCATAAGGCCATATTGTACTCTTCCTATCACTGCCATGCTTTAAAAATGGCTGCTAATCAGACCTTACCACACACACCCAAGAGGCAGTTAACCCCTAGTAGTTGCATTTTAAAACCAGAGTCTGGCAGATAATAGAAGTGACTTGTTCATTGCCACAAAAGGAGTCTGCTTCAGAGAGGAGCTCTAAATTTAGGTGTTCTTCACTTCTCAACTTCTAGTCACAGTACACTTTTACCTCTGCACTGAGAAACTCTAGTTGTTTAAGCACCTGTTCCACACTTTAAAAGAGTGCATGAGAAACCTGCATTTGTTTTTCCAGTAAGTCAGCAAGGAAGCGAATCAACGAGCACAGAGACATTATTTTTTGTCACATGAGGGACACAGCTATTCAGATAGTATTTGTCAGCCAAAAAGCCAATTAAATGCACATGAGTGCAATGGTTGTGCTTGGTTTTGTAGTGCCATAAAAAGTGATGAAAATAAAACAAATTTAAATGAACAATTGAAGTCCTTCAGTAGAGGAGTATACTAGATAAAATGCTGAGCCTACAGATGGAATATACGCACATAGGATTCTGTTCACTGCCTCTCTAACAAAAGGGAAAAAAAATTGCGATAGGTTTCTTAATAGGTTTCTACCTGACAGTGAGAGAGAAAAATCAAATATTCACAAGAACATCAAAATGATCTTCAGAGATAATGACCACAAGATCAACAAAAGTACTTCCCATTACCTGAATGTGAAGAGGGTTCCCATGTCCAACATAGATAGCAGCTCTGCTTTTGACTTGGGGAAGGAGAGGCGGTAGCGTAAGGTCTCAAAAGCAGGTACAATCAGAGCTTTCTTGGTGTTAGCCAGGTCTAGCTGGATGACAGACTTTCTGGCAAAGAGAAACAACAAATAAAAGCAGGAACATTTTAAACTGAACAAATCATTTGGTGTTTCAAAATAAAGTGCAGAGAATGGGCAGTTTGATACTGTAAATGTAACTATGGCCCATGTTTTTCCCAAGGGTCCTTCATATTTTTCTCTACTTTTGATCCGTTGCTCTAAGAGCAGGGAGAACAACACAGTTCAACAAGGGCTGTGTGATCAGTGCTGCCCTACATGTCCAGGGGTGCACAGAGCTGAACTAGAACTCAGAGCATGGCCAGCTGACCACCCCTTTTAAGAGAAACATAGTTGAATGTTACTACATATATGGGAAAGATCTGCCCTGTCAATGGCAGCTCTAAACCAATGGGATATATCCACGACTTTACAAAGGCAAGGAGCTGGACAGTTCGGTTGCACTTCAGCCTAACTATTCTCTGTGTAACGCTGTGCCATCACGCTTGCTTTTTAACTTTGCTCTAGAGCTCTGTGTGTCCTGCAAGGTGAGTGTTACCTTATCGTCATTATGAATCAGATATTTGGTGTCAAGAACGCTGTTGCCATGACAGTTGGTCTTTGTTCAAGGCAAGGCACAGATCTACTTCAACAGCACATGGGACAGATCAGCAAAACTGTACATTAGCAGGGATTTTTTGAGTATTGTTAATCATCTGCATGGTAGTGCCCAGAGATCAGAGCTCATTTGTGCCTGGCTTTGTGGACAGGGCAAAGAGGCTCTTTCCTGCAGAGAAGAGCTGCGTACTGGATCCACTGAGATACCTCACTTTTTCCCTTCTTTTGCTACAAGTTGTGGGTGCGTATGCCAGGTCGCAAACCATCTGCGTCACTGACAGTGTAAAAGTGTCATCAGAATTCAGGTTAGAATATTAACGATGTCTAAATTAATGACACACTTGTGTTAGAAGACTAACGGTGTCTAGATTAACGACGGCTAAAAGCAAAAGAATTTGTACTTGTTAGGGAAGAAACAGATAAGAAAGGATTCTTTAGAACAACAAAACAGTAACTTATCTACCGGTTGTGCACGCTTAGTAGTGCTTGTTGAAAGTGCTGAAAGGAACAAGTTTTTGAAATGAGCATGCGCCAGAGCAACACATGGATTTGCTGTCACAAGGATATATAAGGACTTGTTTTGCTAATAAACATTAGAGCTTAACTGTTAACCATATTGCGGTGCGTCTCATCTCACCACTTCATCCTGCAAAAATAAGGCCTCCTGCTACAGCAAGTTGTTCAGTGCAGAGGCTGTTCCAGTGTATGAGTGTGCACACGCTGCATTGTGCACAGTAGGGCCCTTCTCCAGTCAGAGGCCTTAGTATGACTGCCACAGGAAAGCAACAGCCTAGCAACCTTATGCCCTGCCTGCCAGAGGTGTTCATTCTATTCTTTCTAACAAACTAAAACCCAAAGAAAAAGTAAGTCACTTTTCCACCCCCAAACTGAATCTTTCTATGCTTGTCATTAGAAATAACTGTCTTGATTTTCCTTTCATTACCTTCATATTTCATATGAGATGCTTCTCTTTCCCTGTCAAAGTCAGTTCCTCTTAACAGGATTCAGTGTCCTGACTTTTATGTTACTGCAACAAGCAATCAAGCACAATACTGACAAGTAGCTAACTCTCTACAGCCTTATAAGATGAACGAATTGGGATCACTGTCATAATAACAGAAGAAGCAAACAAATCTTTTTTCTAGGCCCAGAATACCTAGAATTCATTTATATTGCCATCAGAGAAAAAGAAGAGGAGGGCTATTTAATAAAATCTGAATTTTAGAAAATTCCTATCACCATATAGGCCTGTTCTATAAAAAGAAATCTGTTCCCAGCATCTTACTGCAAAGTTTGCATTGTTTAAAGAACATCTGCCACATTCCAGTGAATTTTTCACAACTAAAGGATTTTAACAGAATCTTCTTATAACTTTTTTGTACTTTTTTCACTAGCTTCTCCCTCACCATCACTAATGGCCAAGATATCTGCATGTAAACAGAAGACTCCTCCATGACCTTCCAGAATTGTTGAGCAGTGCCAGTATCCAGTCTTTATGATGTTCTTAATGTTTCTTCCCCTTCATACCTTCTTTGAGAGTAGCGGACACTAACATAAGTTTCTCTTCCAACATCTCAGGCTTTCTGGACTCTGTACAATCTATCAGCCTTGAGTAGTACAGCTTTGAGGATTCAGTTCTAGGAAGGAGCAGGTAACATTGGCAGGGATGCTTATCCTTTGGGCTCTTCAAGGGAACAGCAGCTTCCACTTATGGTTGTTACTAGCTCTTTGTTTGATGGAGCTCAAAAGTCCCAGGCAAACATCAAGACTTTGCTGTGCTTAGCACTGCTAAAAGTAGGAGACAATCCTGCCCACCAAAGTTGACTATCTGAAGCTGGATGAAGCTTAAGTAGGTATAGGTATCAAGCAAGGGTAACAGCAGAGACTGTCAGACAGAGCAAGTTGTGTTGAAGCTAGTGTTGAACATAACTAATTTTGTGAGATATGGGATACAAGCACAAAAATTATGTTGATATCAATAATTCTTACTGCACACTCCCTACTCTTGTTATCTGCAAATTTAGTACAGCTGTCAATGGCAGAACAGTTGGAAAGAAGAGATGACAGTACCTTCATGGAGAAAACCAAAAGGCAGAGGGAAAAAACTGATACAAGAGGTTGAAATCACTTGCACTGTCAAAGGCCAATATGAAAAGTTAGGTAAGTAGAGAGAAGCAGAGGTCTGAAAACAGGATGCTTGTAGTGGGTACAGTTAAACACAGAGAAGTGGTGGAGACACTTCAAGAGTGAAATAAAATAGAAGGATAATCTCTGAGGAAATATTTCATTAGATATGTGAGCATCTGAGATGCATGTTGGTAAGGTCAAAGTGAAGAGGTTGGTCAAAACTGAGCTGGGAGTTCAGACCTGCTCAGTCAAGAAGTCTAGCAGCACTGACCAAATACAATAGCCTGTCTTTGATGTGAGCTAAATGACATAAAGGACAAATGTAAGGGGAAGAAGGAATCAGTGCTGACATCTAGCACTTGTTGAACCTGAGTCATGACAAATGACCACAGAGGTCATGTAAATTGTGATAATGGCAGGGAGGATTTTGAAGATAAGAAAACACCTTCCATTTTCTTCTGATAACTTGGTGAGTAGTCTGCTCCTCAGACAACCAGCTGAAAATCTAACCTCTTCCTATTAGAAGCAAATCTACTTTTCCTGTGGGGTAACTTTTTTTCCTGTTTTGAGTGGAGGTGCCATTTACTGGTTGACTGGTTCTGTGATACTTGGAACAGGAAAATTTTCACAGTTGGTGTTGCAAGGTAGGGAATACATTTAGATATTTTGCAAACTAGCATGGGGTAAACTGTTTAATTCCTGCACTTTCTTCATGAAGGATGTTTTTTTGGATTCAGTAATATTGATTCAGTATCTATGTGGCTCTATCTGTTCTTTCCCCAAATAAAGGATATATGATTTTATGAAGAGCTTTCTCTTTGCTAGTGTTGTCCAGGAAGCTGTTTCCCAGGCATCTTTGTGTTCAGACCTGATGTATGTCATTCTGACACAGTGAAAGTTGGGTTAAATTTCTAAATCTACCCTATTTTTTGCAAAGTGTGGAAGAAATTAATCTTAAATCACAAGACTCTTCTCACAGGTTGAATGAACTCCAGCATGTTGATATCAGTCCTTCCATCTCCATAGTCCTTTCCAAAAATTAAGACAGAACTCTCATCCTCATTGGGGCAGTCAGTAATATCACTTCCATTTCTGGATGATAGAGAATTTCAGACACAGAAAGCCTAGCAATCTAATCCTAAAGCACTGAATTAAAAAAAAAACAAAACAAAACAAAAAGTCCATTAATTCAAATTAGCTTATAGCATCAGGACTTGTTAAGTGGTTAGTCTGAGATTAACGAATAAGGCAGTTACAGTTTGTGGTAAGAACTGGAGAGCTGTCAGTTCACTGTTATATTCATTAGAATGTTCTTCCTCTCTGCAAAAGCAATGAATGCATAGCCTACAAAAGCATCTAACAAATAAAAAGCAACACAATATGAAGTGTGTCTCTTGCTGAGATGCTGAAAAGTAACTTCACAACTCATGTTGCAGGGGACAGGTATAAAACCTGTGGATAGAGATTAGATGCCAAGTCCCAATTCATGCTAAATGTGTTGCTGGAAGTGGAGGGTGTATTTTAGACACATGTGTCAGGAAAGAACTTTAATGCTCGCTGTCACCTTCAGTGACAATTGTAGGTAAGCAGCCTGTCTAGTTATTTTATGTTAGAAGTAACTTTAGGATGACCCACTCACCTTACTTGTAGCAACCAGAAAATGTCTTTACCTCTGGGGCAATGACAAAATGACCCAGTAACTAATGAGGGAAGGTGACGAAAGACTTAGACTCAGCACAGACCAAAAAAAGTGTCTGAGTTTTGTATATATTGAAATAATACTTTTCTTTCCATTTGTACTTCACAGAAGAATAAGGTAGGACAAAAACAGGGTCTGATGGAGTTTAAAAGCATTGAAATGGTTTTACTTAGCAGTTGTGAAAAAGTTCAATTAGCACAAATCTAAGTGCTAGCAACAGATACCTAGAGGGACAGGTAACCATCAACTCAATCAGTTTCTCCTTCAAAATTGGCCTTAACCTTTCACATACAACACCTTCAAAATATGCTGACAATGTTTTTCAAAATTCCTATCTTTCTGAGAATATATTGTCTGTACAGACACAATATACAGTATATGCAAATCAGCAAATTTGCAGTGAGAGGGACTTGTCTGCCTCATCCTGTACAAAACGATGCTTGAAAAACCACGCTATTTCTATTTGCTTATGGTTGTTCTGTCCGAGAAAAAGAAGATGAAAATGTCGTCTGTACACCTCTCTAACAAACAATCACTGCCATTCAGATAGATAGCAGTAATTAGCTACATGCAGAGGCAGTAGGAACAGTTAATGCATAAAAATACAGGGTATCCATATTTAAAATAATCTCCCTGCACCTCCCTGATATTTTGATCAGAAAAATCATTATTGAAAAAGCAACAAAAGCCTCTAGTCCACACGCATAAAAATCCAAAACCTTTTTAAGGAGCTGGTAACAGCAGATTAGCAGTTTCAATGTTCCCAGGCAATAAGAGATTCACAGTCAGAGTTAAGGTGGTATGGGCTTCACAAAAGGCTGGTAGAGTAACACATGGTCTTGGATGCAAGAGCTGTCAGTGAGAAGCTGTTTTTTTTCTGAAACAGCACCAATGGGTGGCATCACTATGCATTTAGTTCTATAATACATTATCACTACATGTATTATCTAAAGTGTATTATGGTATATCATTCTGTCATGTTCTTCCTTTCACTGCTGGCTTCCATGAGTGCACTGCAAAGCAGCACAGAGAAGCAAGTTTCTTTTTAGAACTATATGTCAGTAACAACAGCTGCTATCCTTATTGTGTCCAGCATAGATCTGAAGAAATGTAACAGTACGCAACACTAACATCAAAGAATAGAATAACAACAATTGTCCCTACATGTACCTTGAGACAGCTAATGCAAGGGACAGAATTATTTTAGAGTCTTCCTAGCACAAGTCAAAAAGAAGCATCCCTAAAGTACGTGGGAAACAATCTGACACAGTGTGATAAAACTTCAACGATATTAATGAAATGTCTTAAAAGCTATAAGATCACAAAATACTTTGGGTTGGAAAGGACCTTCAAAGGTCATCTAGTCCAACCCCCCTGCAATGGGCAGGGGCATCTTCAGCTAGATCTGGTTGCTCAGAGCCTGTTCAACCTGACCTTGAGAGTTTCTAGGGATGGGGCATCTACCACCTCCCTGGGCAACCTGTGCCAGTGGTTCACCAACCTCATAATAAAAAATGTCTTCCTTTTATCTAGTCTAAATCGACACTCTTTTAGTTTAAACCCACTATGCTCTGTCCTATCACAACAGGCCCTTCTAAAAAGTTTGTCCCCATTTTTCTTAAAAGCCCCCTTTAAGTACTGAAAGGCTTCAGTAAGATCTCTCCAGAGCCTTCCCTTCTCCAGGCTGAACAACACCAACTCTCTCAGCCTTTCTTCATAGGAGAGGTGTTAAATTCCCCTGAATAGCGAATTTGGCCCCACACTGGATGCAGAAATTGAAAAGGCAATTACTTCTCCACATGAGAGAAAAGTGAGAAGATGCTTATTGAGCTGTTAAGCCTGAAACAAATGAATTTTACAATACCAGAAGGTATATTTCCCTTTACACTCCAAAACCTTGGGCTTATGGATTGAAAGAGATCACCTACAGGCAGACCCTCACCGTAAAATTTTGATCAACTTTTTCCAAATTAGAACAGAGAAGAAAAACAAAGCTGGTCAGGACTAAGGAATTGAAATCCTCCTGTCTGGCCACAGGGTGTCCTCCTTGCTCTATGCTTTGGCCTCAGATGACCAGCCTCTGTAGGGGAAAAAGGTCTTTATTAAAAAACACTCACTTATAATGGATCAGACGTCTGTAGTTTGCTCAGCCCAACCTGCTCAAATTCATTATGATACAGTACACAATTGCTTTGACAGGTGCTAGTGTTGTAGTTATGTTTTTGAGCTGGTTAGACTATCACCCTCTTTCCAAGATATGGAACTGGATTAAGAGTGTGTCACAGGAACAACAAGTTCAGTAATTCTTTGCATGTTTTTTCTGTCAGTGACATTAAGAACCAGAGATGTTTAGGGAAATTGCCTCGTTCATATCTCTGCTAATACAGGATGTTCTTGCACATTTAATAATACTTAGTCCAGTTCAATTTTCAAATTGATTCTCTGCTGCTCTGTGGGAATTATTCTGATTGCTATCATTTAGACCTGAGGGTTTGTTTTTCATAACCGTATTGCTTCCAGTTACAGCCCCTTTCTCTACCATAAAAATTATTGTGCCTGGCTGGGCATTGTCACACCTTAAACATCTATAAGATGCCTCTTTCAGATCTGCTCAAACTGCATTGTTTTGGGAATATGTGAGAAGGGTGGGGTGTAGAGGGACTGAAAATACGGATGACAGTGATGGAATCCCTCCACTGTCCATTTACCTGAGGTACTCGTAGAGTCCATACATGGGCAAGAAGTCAATGTCAGACAGAAACATGTATGGTGTGCTGATATGCTTCATGGCCACATTCCTTAGCAGATTCACAGGATAGAACTGTCCCTCCTTATACACGATATGGTAGCCGACATTGTGGCGGCTCATAAGTACTTCTGAGCCCTGGGCGTAGCGCAGAAATTGCTGGGCTTCTGCATCAGAAAGATAGAGTGCCAGGCTGATTGGACCTTCCCAATGTTTGCAGATGGCTTCAAGCATCTGGAGCCTGAAAGAGGAAGGGTGAGAATAAGAAAAGGCTGTCCTCCTGTCTGGGAATCTTTGCCTGGGTTCATCTGATCAAATACAGATATGTATCTCTGAGACAGATTGGGGTCACTTTATGTGCTGTGGAAAGCAATAAATATTTCTACAGCATGATTCATCTCATCTAAGTTGATGTCTCCTTCTGGACAGATGGACTGCACCCAAGATATGCCTATTTCTCTCCACTGAATCCAAGTGAGCCTAAGACTGCCATAGCTCAGATAAACACAACTCAGATATCTAAAGCTAGGTGAAATCAACACCATCCTTTCTGCCTGAAGTATTGATGCTGCAGGAAAACCCACATGCATGATGGGACTTCATCTGATGGGAGCTTTGAGCAGTTGTAGGGATCTGTCCGTTTGGATCTACTTACAGGGTAGAGGTCTCAATCTTCAACAGTGTATAGTGCCCTATTCACAGTTCACGTCAAACTGTTCTCACACACTAACATACTACAGTGTTTTTCAACAAGCTTGTGGAAGGAGAAAGGTGTACAGACCCACAGATCATTTTACCTCCTGTTTAGGAAAACCTTCCCCACATTTTTGAACGGCAGTTAGTCAGATCTTAAAAATTGTTAAAAGTGATAGGTCAAGGGAATACTGAGTTATCTGAACACTTGCACTGACTAGAACTCACTGTCAGGGAAAGGGCAAAAGGATGACACATCAATAGAAAGGGGAGTTACTCTGTGCAGGGAGTAAGGAGAGAAGGAGGGAGAGATACGGCATTGCTGCGGAATATCAAAAGAGCATTTCAGACAAAACCATAATTTAAAGTAGTAGCTTGTATGTGTTTTAGCAGTATCACAAATTTAATTAAATCACTTTTGAAATGGGTTGTATTGATGTAAATAATTTAAAATTTTCATCAGTTACAATACTATTGATGAAAATGACTACAAAAGGATCTCATACACAAATGTAAATCGAATCCAGCCTGGTCAAAATCGTTTAAGCACTTTGGGTAATTTATAGAGAATCGCCTAGACATTAAGATATGCCATCCAAAAATACAGCAAGGACTGATTACAAAACCTCTTGAGTTAATAAAAAGGGAAATGAACTATGCAGACTAGCCAGATATTCTATTAAAAATTAGGAAGAGTAGACTATGCAACATGATTATCTTCTCTCAGTTCCAAATCTACATTACTAAATTTTTCCTATTAATATTTATACAGGACAAAGAAAAGTTTTCTGTATCATTGTAATCAGAGAAAATAATTTCTCCTACTATCTCCTTAAGCTTTCCAGCAGAAAGCACTGATATATTCACACCAACAAACACACATTCTGATTTAATGTTAATAGCTTTTTCTGTATGATCATGATGACATCCAAGATGACACAATCATTTTTTTCTTAGATATGAGATATTACCTTTACTAGTCTACACCTGGTACATTATTTTCTTTTTATCTATTATTGAAACAAAGGTTATTATCAGCTTGAAACATATAGTCAGATTAGAAACATAAATCAAAAAAAAAAATCTAAAAAGTATGTGAAGGCTTTAGGCTTTTGATTGTACAAACAACAAATAGAGAAAAAAACTCTTTTTTTTTTTTTTTTTTCCTTTTTCCAACATTGTGCAAATCTATTAATTAGGAGACTCCAATTCATCAGCACTCAGATTTCGAGCAGCCTTTTAAAACTGGAATACTTGCCTAGCAAGAAATGTAGCAAAATGCCTTTGAAGGATTCTATACAGTGGACAAATGGCATCTATAACTTGTTTAAATGACACACCTGATAATGCCTGCAAGGCTTTTCATGGTAGTTAAATGGGAACTGGGTTTTGCTAGTATAAATTTCCAGCTGGACAGCTTAGTGCCCTTCAGAATACTCCATTTTGCTGTGTCATTCTCACTGACAGGCTCCACTTCCATGAGTTTGGCAGAGGGACTGCTGGGTGATGCTCCACAGTCTGCTCTCTGTAAGTTGTTATAAGCCTCCAATATGGTCATAAAGCTTAGAATTACGAGTTTCTAAGCACAACACGATCAAGTTATTTTGGTTTTCTTTGTGGTCTTGAAAAATGCGTTCTCTTAAGGACTCTAGAGAAAATAAATGTACTGCTGTAATGCATAATAATGATGTCATAATTTACTTGGAAAATTTTTAAAGGTCTGTTTAAGTCAAGTGAATTTTGCTGGAAATCAATTGTTTTGTGAGATTCTTTGTTTTCACTTTTCTTCTTAAGAATACTCAACCAATTTACAACTCATTCTTGCCCATACTTCAAATGGTGTAATGTTAATGTATCTCTTCTTATCCACATCCTGATCTCCTATTTTCATAACTCCCAGTCTGATTTGTGAACCCTGGGTGCATATCAAGCTTTTAAAAAGGCTGCCTAGCCAAAACACATGCATGAAAACCACAGAGATGCAACCAAGCCATTATCCAAGAAAATGTCACATCAGCATAAAAGATGACAATTAACCAGCAACAAATAGCACTGAACAAAGTCTGTCTCAAAGCTTCTATCTAAAGCCATTCATGGTAGCTCCTTAACTGCATCCCTCTCCTCCCTTCCCCAAGAGTAGCACAGGAAAACATAAGCCTGTCATGATTGTCATGTCAGTCTCATCTCCAACAGGACTATAATTGGAGACACTGGGAGTTGCTTTTTTGCCTTTCCTCATCTCAGATGATCATTTGAAGGAACGATGCAGGAATGTGGCATATAACACACTCTTTATGTATATGTCATCTTACATCTGCGACACTATTCTTAAATGTCTACAGCTATGCTGGAGGAGTTTAATAAAAGTGGTTTAAAGAAGACACAGGAAAAAAAAACAAAAAAGGCAGTACCTAAAGATGTGAAAGAAAATAAAGCAGCTGAACCGTTCTTTGGTATGATATTATTTATTGATTTTAGCTGAAAGAAAGTAGTTCCAACTAAAATCAATAATTTGTAGCAACACACCAACGAAGTAGGGAAGATTTTTCCTGCACAGTACCAGGAGGGCTGTTCTTCCTGACTAAAAATGTGTGATTCCATCAATAAAGACATGTGCCCCAGTGAGGATCCAGAAAGGGAAACAGATGCTCAGACTTTGCATCAGTGCCAGTGAATCAGCACTGAGCCCCAGCTTATTCTTTTGAATTAAATTCTGGAGAGAAAATAAATATATCATGCGCACACAACAGCTTTACAAATTTACTGTGGCACTCAGAGTCTGGCTTAATTTATTTCTTTAGTTTTTTAGTCAAAGGTTTGTGGACACTTAAGAAATGTTTCCTCTATGAAAGATCAATAGAACAGACACTGATGCACATAGCAAATCATAACACAATGTGCAGGATGCAGTGCTGAGGCACTGGCAAAACAGAATAGCCCTCATTTGCCTGTGTTTATTTTTAAAACAGGCTGTAAATGTTTTGTTGATCTGAATTCCTCTGACCCTCCTGCAATACTGCTGACCTTCCACTGGTGTAGCAGTGGTGGTATTCACCGGTCATGTTGTATTCTGTATGTGCTCTGCTAAATGAAATACCGGTTTCTGGCTGATAATCAAGTTCTGATCTGTTTTGTAACCAACTCTGATAGCTGTAACTACAAAGTTTGGACTAGATTCAAACTGAGAAGCAGGAGGAAAAAGGAGAGTGACAATTCAAAATTTCACAAAGCTGGCTGATCTGGACTGCACTTTCAGAGGTTCTGAAAAATATTAACTAATTGCAATGGTAAGATTCAGAAAGGTGCACGTGGAACTTGTCACAAAATGGATTTTTTTTCCCAAATGAAATACCAGTTAAATTCCACTTTACATCAGAACTGAAAGTTGAGAAGAATTAAACTAGAAATGTTATTCTGAAAAATAACATTTGTATAAAAATGACTCCTCTCAAAAGGAGACTTTTTAATTCACAGTAGCACATTGAAAAAAAAAAAATCAGTTTCAACTTCCCAATTGGAAACTAAAATGTTTAGTTTTGATTTTGACTATAAGAAAAATCACTAATTGAAATTTTCTGGAAGGAAAATGCCAGTGAAAGCAAAACTAACAATGCCTAATAAGGAAATACTGTGTGTAAAAACTTGGTCATGTACAACTGCTTACCTAAGTCTAACTACAAACATCTCCTGTTTTTTCTAAGCTGCTGCAAAAGTGTCATAAAGTAAAAATGCCTGAAAATCCTGACAAGTAACAACCCCTGCAGATCCAGTATTCAAGCTCTCATGAACTCTACCCACACTCATGTGTGCACTGCAGAACTGAAGTTTGGATGCGTGTGTGATATCTACATGTGCTACTCCTAATTCAAGAAAGATCTTACAGTATGACACCTAAATTTTTATGCAAGTGAGTTTTTTCTCTCCTCAAAGCACTACATAGTTGGGATATCTCTGTCAGAAAATACTGTCTCTCGCTTCCAGATGAACAAGCAATTCTCCCTACCTGTCCATTGATAGTTGAGCCACCAGTGTTACATCTGTATTGTCTGAAGCATGTTCATATTCGTAATGTAGAAAATACAAATGAGTGCGGTGGACAGTGAAACGTTCTCGACGAAATTCATAACATAAGTCATCCTCATCCAGCTCAGACAGCTGTTTCTGGAGCTGTAAGGAAAGAGTGGACATAAAGATAAGTTCTTGTAATTATTTTAGCAAATCAAAGAGAATGAGGAGGTTGGGAACTTGCAGCATGAGGCAACAGGGAGCGGAAGTGGAACATACAGAGAAGCAGGGTTTTCCCATGCCTTGTTCCTGCAAGTCACTGGACAAGATATTAGAAGAAAGCACTTGTAAATAAATTGATAAGGCAGACAGACCATTGTATTATGGTCTATATATTATATATATTATCTGTATTATTACATACTTTCAACATCCAGACTAGCAATGAAACAGTGAACAATCACAAGCTTAATAATCATCAGGTTTCAGAATTAATGCTCCAATGTGATGCATATTGTCATTCCTTATTAGAAGCAATGTTTCAAACTACTCGTAGACATACAGATCCATTAGGCAAGACTCAGTAACAGATTAAGCTTGTACGTGCTGGACTGAGCAATTCTCATTCTGCTGCCTCTGTTGGAGAATAGGAAATTGCTGCTATCACCATGGACAGACAGCTGGAAAAGTAACATCTTTAACTGATCATTATTTCATCTCTTGAGATTTATGCACCTGCACCAGTTCAATTTTGAAATGAAAATATTCTTTCAAATGCAGAGGTGCTGGAAATAAGCCTACACTTTTAATGGGATTTATGCTTCTGGGTATCTGGTTTGAAAAATCCAAAGGACAGCAGATTAGCAGAGAAGGAATGGGGTTTTTTTCTCCCTTGGAAACCAAGCCACTTCAAAGTCAAAATGGGCATCTCAAAGGAATCCAATCCAGATTCACTTAGACATGTAGCTTTAAGAGAATAAAAGTTTAGCTCTGAGGAAAGGAGGAAGAGAAAAACTGACCACACATCTATGAAGCTGACCAATTCCATCCCTGAACTATATTATTTTTAAGGCAAACATCTGGCTAGATTATTTAAAACTTGCTGATTTAAAAGGAAAAATCAGTCATACCTCCTGTAAAATGTACTACAAAAAACGTAATGAAGAAGAAAATTACATGTCAAATAGAGTTCCATTTATGCTGCTCTAAAACATATGTTATTAATAAAGGTTCCATTTTAATATTTTATTTCCTAATAGCATCCTATAAGAAGAATATGATTGCATATTTTTCAGTACATAATAAAAATCTTCATTTTATAGGAATTTTACAAGTTTTGATAAGAATCACAGTGCACTTAAACTGTTTCATGCAACAAACGCATTACTGAATTATAGACATTCATTTAAATTTCAAAATATCTTCTTTTTGTCCTGTTTAGAAGGATTTAAAGTAATAGTTTCACCATCTTTAAGAAAAAAAAAAAAAAAGGAAAATTTAGGTATTTCTTGTTCTAATACTCTGTTAAGAAGAGCTGTAGTTCTTGGAACTATAAGCATAATGGTTGCCATCAACAAATAATGCTTACAGCTGCATGTTTTCCTGTGAAGGCTGATAGAATAATTCCTGATATTCTCCTGTACAGCACTCTGTAATATTTGTTTGAATAATGGAAATACCTCCTTTGATTTCAATGATCAGGCTTTTGGATCAGGCTCTCATTCTTCTGTTCTATTGTTCTGCACAGATCTTAAAACATCCCTCAAGAGAGACGGCTGTTAGAAAGATGAGAGTCTAAATCCTGAAAAATCTTTAGTCAGGCAAAACTTCTATTGAAATCAAGATCTCTTTTGGTGGAAAAGAAGTCAGGAGTTCTTTTATGTATACTTGGAGTTTCATTCATTCTGGTTTACAAATCATCATTCAGCTGAGCCTGTACTTCATTTTCCAAATCATGATCAAACAATATTTGAATTAAACCCAATATTTACACCAACTAGAAAAAATACTGTGTCCTTCTGTTCCTTCCTTGAAAAGAGACATCAGCATGCCCTTAACAGAACTGTCAAGGAGATGATTGAAATTTAAATGGTTAAAGCAATAGCAAAGCAGATTTCAGGGGTACCTTACTATCCTGCTGTACATACAGATGACCAGGCTAGAAATTTAGAATTGCACAGCTGCTATTAACCAGGCAGTCTCTGAATGATTACCAGATTACATTCCAGCTGCAAGCTAAGAGAATATAAACACTTAATTATGAGTTAATAACATCTGGGGCTAAATCATGGCTTTGTGCACTACAGAACCCTGGGTGGGAGAAGACGAGGAGACACAGCTTCTTAGTGGCCTGAGTATTCTGATGGTGAAACTCACAAAGTCATAAAGTTGGTGATGGTGAACAGCAAACAGAGGGAAAGGGAAATCTTGCTCTTTCTGCCACATTTCGTAGGGTCAAGATTTGTTGCTGCCCTGTCAGACTTCTTCTGAGCCCGCAGCTACGCTGATAGTCCACGAGTGCCCTGGCACTTCCCAGGACTCATCCTCAGTACTGTATGTAGTGTTGGGAATCAAGAGAAGATATGAGATGACTGTGATCATACCCCTTGGAGAGAGCAGTCCCTAGAAGGACCGTGGGCATGGCGGTCACTGACTCCCCGCCGCCAGCCTTTTCCCCCAGGACCCCTTGCTTGAGTGCAGGCAGGCTGCCAGGGGGAAGCCCAAGCACAGGTTGTCTGAGAGCCATGGTCAATATGTGGGCAACACCTGGCAGGATCAGAAACACAGCTTCATCAGCACTTTGCAGGAATGCTTGTGCAATCCTTGCCTGCTCATAGCAAGAAGCTAAAATGCTAGGCAGCCTTAGGAGCTAACACAGCTTACTTAAGGTGTTCTCCATCAGGTAGGACCATCAGCAAAGGCCAGGCTGTGATTTGGCCTGTAGCACTGTCACTGTATGTGGAAAACAGTCTGCATTAAGGATGGGCCTGCCCTGCAATGGTGAGGCAACAGGCACTGGAATGCAATAGTGTGTGAAGCAATACTGGAAGCAATGCTGGACATGTTGGGCACTCTGAATTTGATCCAGCAAAGCCCATAAGCTCACAAGCTCTCTCACTGAAGCTAACAACAGTATGATGTGACCAAACTATCAGGACCAGAAGCTGGGTACTGCACAGTTTTATGCAGTTGAAGAGTCTTTCTCACCCTCTCACTTTCTTTGTTCCGCTCATTCATATATATATATATATATTCAGATACCCATGCCCAGTATCACATATAAAGGCTGCTTCCTCTTTACAATGAAGAGACACATACAGCCTATAAAAACATATTGCACACAGTCATATGCCATTTCTTACACACACATTTAAAATGAAGAATGTTAAAGATGCATGATATTCAAAAGACAGGGAGTTGTCAGACAGACACTTATATATCCTTAAATTTATCCCTTTCTGAGTTAGCTCATATTATTTTTCAGTTATATGATCACATAAAATTTCTCAAATTATATAATCTTATCTACAGTATGCACTTTGTGTGGAACCATTATTTACAGACAAAGAACTTATAGCTTGGTTTAAGGTTTGCTCCTACATCATGTCTTCTTGAGAAGGTGGGTTTATAATGAGAATGCTGACAGATCTATGCAAAGAAATGTTTACTTAAACACAGTGCAACCTCAGAATGAGGACCTTAATGTCAGCTGAATTTGATAAAAAGATGGCATTCCCATCATGGACCCCTCCATTATGCTTATGACAGTATTCCTAATATATCAAAGACTTCTCAACCTTAGAGTGACAGCATGTATTCTCATAAGCGAGTACCTGCTTAGCATAAGATTGACTTTCTATAAGATTTTCAATGCTATGGCTACTTGTTATTGAGCATGTGGGAAATGCAACCTCTAGGAAACACTCTCAGAGTTGAAAAATGTATTCTTTTCAGATGCTGTATAGTAAATGTTCTCTGAGGAAATACTGTAGTGGGAAAAAAGAAGTGCTTTCATTAGCAGCATGTTACTTGTTTCAGAAATAAAAATGATAGCTATGACAGGCATAATGCCAAAAGACAAATACATTTAAAAACATGCACTAAGTTACTTCTCTGGGCAACCAGCTGTGGCAGGTGATAAGACTTCATCTGAGGAAAAGTAGTCTTTGAAGCTAGGCTGGCCAGAGAGGTACAGGCAGGACAGAAAGGCACTAAACTCTACCATAAATTGTCATGATTTACCAGGTCTACTTGTCTGACTAACGCATTGTTATGAGATGAGGTGCTGTTTTCTATCCATGTGATATATGGTAGACCCATATGATACACAACACACAACATGGACCTTTCACCAGCGAACCTGATCATCTGCTCATAAATCTCCCTTCCTAAGGCTGTTCCTAGGGTTGTTTTTTTTTTTTCTTTTTTAGCTGCTGTATCACACAAACAAATTACTTCCCAAAAAAATCTACAGGATTTCATCTCAGATGAGATCAATCAAAAAATCACAAGTATTTTCTTTGAGATTAGTGATATTTTAAAAAAACACCAACAACCAATGTTTTGTGTCTAGAGGCTATTTAGATCTTGGGGAAGGGGATAAAAACCCTAATATAGGCACCTCTCTCTCATCAAGTGTTTAAGGTGAAGTGAGATGACAGTAGGCTTATGTCAGCCAGTCACTCAATATCATGCTAACACAACAGGAACAGAGTAGCTTAGATGAAAACTTAACTTTCAGATCATCTTTCCTTCTCCCAGGTGTGCACAGTTAAGATTCATAGCACAAAATCAACACAGTTTAGCCACTGAGATGAAAACTAACACCAGACCAGGATGAAACTATAATCTGGTTATAAACTGCAGCAGTTTCATTTCCTCCTGTGCAGCTGTCACAGCTCCCACCAGTAGGCAATTTGGACTGCAACATTTAGCACTTTCAAAGTGTGTGAATTAACTGTTGCCTTTAGCATGGCATAAACAAAGCAGATGATGATGTAGGGAGGAAAAAGCATTCACTGAGTCTTGTTTGGGATGACCTACATAAAGTACTTCTGGCTTCTCCAATCATTAATAATAAAAGCCAGACTAATCCCATATTATTCCTCCCACACCATAAAATTTTGTACATTCACCGTGGGTCAAATTGAGCCTTCTGTGAAACAAAGCTGTGCTAAGGACAGAGGATAGCATCTGAGCAAGTCTACCTAGCAAGAGGAATTTTGTTGTAGCATGTAAAAAGTAGCTAATGCTTTTGCTCAATGGAAGTAATGACTTATCTTGGCTGCAATTAACCAACATAATTTTAAGTCATGCATAATATCTTAGACTGTGTATATGAAGTACAACTCCCCTTGATCTCAGCTGCAGATGTCAGATCTTGGTAGTCCTCTGCATCTCCTTTCTCCAGGTTCCTGCCAAAACTCCTTGGCTGAACTGTTCCCATACCTTCTTTGCAGCACAGTGCTTTGACAGGTTGGCTTCCTTATTTTGTTTCCCCATATTGTTCCTAGCCCTGTTCCTTCCTGTGTGGCAAGTTCCACAGTCTAAGTCAGTCTCAGCCCTGTTCCTAGTCTCATAGTCCCTATTCAAGTAGTCTGCCATCTCCCTCAGCCTACAGGCACACATCAGTCTTTTCCTCTTCCTGCTACAAACACTCTTTTTCCAGAACCTATGTCTCAATTTTTTCCTTTCTGCCTTTGATGTAGCTTTCATCCCTTTCATATGTGAATCTGTTTTGTTTTTGTTTTTTGTTTCTCCTTCATACTGTCCAGATGTCAGTGAGGGCAATGGATATCCCTCAGAACAGAGACCAAATAGATTCCTGCTCTCAGCTCTACTGTCCAGTCAGAATGTGACATGGAGCATTCAGAAGAAACAGTCACAGAAAATGCCAGTCTTTGTCCAGGTCCCCTGCCTGCATGATCAACTCTGCTGTGTCACTGCGATACATATAACCTCGTCAGGCATATCCATGCTTTCTCCTAAGAAAGTCTCCAGAGATCTGAGCCTCTCTAAAGTCAAAGAAAATACTACTGACAGTGTGTAAACCACAATTTCTCAGCATTATAATCTGCCTAAGTTTTTACCAGGCTGGCAAAAGACATGTTTCTGCCCCAAAAGTCAATTCCTTCTCTGAAGTATTTTCATGAGAGTCATCAGAACTTGCGGTGTGGATAATCCCCCCAAGCTTTTTCCCATGTTTCACTTAAAAACAGCACAACAACAACAAAAAAATCCCAGTCTACACGATCCACATGATCCCTCATGTAGCAATATTATAAGCAGTTGAAAGTGGAATAATGGCAACTTTGAGGCAACTAACAGGTCTACCACCTCAGCATTTAATAATAACAATAATAGTTATAATAATAGCAACAACACAGCTGGGGAAGTCAGGATTTCACCATAAAACTGCTGCATACCACCTGTTATTATTAGAGAAAGACTATGTCATAACAATATAGTAACTTTAAATCCCAGTCCTACAAATGATGAAGTATTCTGAAATTCTGCAGGAGCAAAGGGTCCTCAAAGCATCAGTATTACTGCAAGTTCAGCACCCTGATACTGATTTGGAAATTCCCTTTGCTTGCTATTTTTAGATATTCAAAAATTGCTAAATCTGTTAGTAGAGTTTTTACTATGTGGTACATTGCTAGAATCTCCTGCTCTTCTGGTGGATATTACAAGCTGGTATGCACAGCCATATGCTAATAAGAATCTCTGGTTTTACACAAATAAGTAAAAACAGTTAGTAAGTAAGTATACACTTATGCAAGTGTTTTCAGGGAAACTAGATTTTTTACACTCTTTCTCTGCATTGTTGATTTGAAAATCTGAAAATAAAAATCTGCAGAGAAATTTTTCCTGTGTTTTCTGAAAGTCTTTTCTAATAGGAATCTACCGGCCTTTTCTTAAACTGAGCAAAATCAGTGATAAACCTCCCACTGATATTGCTCTGGGCTTTGGATCAGGATACAGGTTTCATGAATAGGGGACACTTCATTCAACCTTCAGATTTAATGATTTGGCAGAAGTACCTGGTTGAAAAGCTGTCTGCAGGAAAGAAGTTTTATGAGAATCCTAAAAGGTTGAGTGTGTGCTAAAACTAGGCTTACAGTATCTATCTCAAAGTGTAACTACAGAGATAGGCTGGTACACAAAAGATCCTGCTGGAATATTTTAGTCTTTACAGTAGGTCCTTTAGAATGAAATGCTGGACATAAGCATTTAAAAGTCAATAGGAAGCATTCAGATTCAAGATTATTGTGAGCTTTGCCTTTGTGGGTTTCCCAAAAAATCTGCATTGCATGAAAATAAGAACGAAGGAGTGAGAAGGGGGAAATAGCACAGAGTAAGTAGGATGGAATGACTAAAGGCACGCTCCAAAGGCAACTTGAGTCCATGGCTGTGTTTACAGGAGGATTTAGTTCATATTCTGAATTTCCCATCCAGAATCTGCATAAAAGGAAAAGAGGTGATTGCAATACCAATTTGCAGAGAAGAATCTGCTCCGTGTAATCGTATTTTAGTACATATTGCATAAAGGGAACTTAGAGTACTACTCTGTGGCAAGAAGTGTGTGGCAGCTTCTGTCCACAGCCTATCTCTGCGACACACAGTGTCCTTCAGCTTGGAATATTTCAAGGAAAGGATGAAACACGCATGTGCACATAGACATATATATAAGCATTTTTACATAAACAGAAGAACCCCAGTCTATATTTCTTTGCCTCCTATACTTCAGTTTCAGAGCCCTATCTGTTCAGTTCATTCCCATCTGTAATGTTTTGGAAACAGTGCTGTGTGGTGCAGCTGAAGATCAAAATTGACCAGATCAGGACGATGCAGTATGAGATCCAAAGACTGCCTTTAGACCTGTTAAAATTCAGTCTGCAGTATTATACTTCCTTAGCAAATCCTTCCACATGCATATAGACATATATCTTTAAGCATACATGTATGTACCCACATACACAGAGGAAAAGTGAGATTAAGGTCTGATTATCTTTTAAACAAATGCCCCTTTACATCTCTCTAGCACCATAAAGAGTCCTGAAAAAGGGAAGATGCATAATTTACATTCATTTTAACCATCTTAGTACTGATGAGAAGTGTAAAAGGGCCTTAGAGTAAGAGAATCAGCCCAATGGTACCCACTGACACATTTCCTTTTAATGTTTTACAGATATTTTAATTACAGATGAGATCCCTTAATTACAGGTTGCATTTTAAAGAAAACATCATTACAAATATTAAACTGTAGAGAAGTAATGGCTGGCATAGTGGAACAAGACCTTAAGGGTAGATTCTGATACAGTCAGACAGTGACAGACCCACAACAAACCACTGCTTCTTTCATAACAGGGCTCAGTGCATTTAATGCTAAAGTAATTCTCTCTGTTTAGAAAATCATCAGAGCTATTCTAACATTTTGTCTACAGTTCAGAGAATCCCAGCCAGCTGAAGTAGCACCTTTTACCCATATACAATGCCTAGTACAATAAAGCCCAATTGTATTTTGGGGCTGCTAGTCTCAATTCAGAGGAGAAAGGAAAAATAATAGGCACTAAGATAAATCAAATAGCAATTCCATACTTGACTTTGGAGAAAGATTATATCCTTTGTATAAATCCTATGCTTAGGAATCCTAATGGAAATATATGGCTGCATCTTGTCAGACAAAAGGTCCATGTAGCCCAGCATCCTGTCTCCAACTGTGAGCTGGCTGCCTAGAGAGGAGTGTAAACGTGGAGCAAATGTATGGTGATGCTTTCTCAGAATGCTCCCTTAGTCCTGATCTTGTGGTTCTGATTGATTTTCTTTCCATGAAGAGTCACTTTTGGCATATGTATATTCTTAGCAACATTACCTCCTGCTTAAAGCTTCCTTACATCATGGGTGAAATGTCTATGTTTTGAACCTGCTAGTTGTGATTTCCACTTTTTTACTCCTCTTTTACTGAGAGTGTGCTGGGTCTTTGTGTATGAAGGGAGTTTTTGGTAGCAGGGGAGGGGGCTACAGTGGTGACCCCTATGAGAAGCTTCTCAAAGCTCCCCTGGCTCCAAGTTGGACCCACCTCTAGCCAAGGCCAAGACAATTATCTATGGTGGCTGCACTTCTGTGATAACATATTTAAGAAGGGGAACCTGGGAGGAGGAGGATGAGTTGTGAGGATAAGTTGCAAGGAGGACACCTATGTGAACACAGAGGTCAGTGGGAGAAAGAAAGGGGTGTGGGGGAGATGCACCAGCATAGAGCCTCCCTGCAGCCTATGGTGAGAGGGCAGGCCACCCCTGCTGCCACCTATGGAGGCCACCGATGCTGATGTGTAGCCCATGAAGCACTGTTGGCTGTGCCCAACTCTGTGGGAAGAAGCCCCCACTGCTGTAGTTCAGCACTGGGAGGAATGAAACACATGGGAGGCACCCAGGTTGTAGCATCTTGGGAAGAGCTTCAGCCCGTGGGAAGGACTCATGTCAAAGAACGTTTGTGGAGGACTGTCTCCTGTGAGAGGGATGCCACGCTGGAGCAGGGGAAGGATGTGAAGAGTCCTTCCACTGAGAAGGAAGGAGTGGAGGGACTGACTGTAACCCCATTCCCTACCCCCTGCACCACTGTGGGGAGGAGGAGGAGAAATCATGAACAAAACTGAGCCTGGGAAGATGGGAGGGGTAGGGGAAGGTGTTTTTTTAAAGATACGGTAATGCTTCTCACTGTCCTACTCTGTTGAGTGGTGGTGGTATTAGTGTTTGAATTAAATTGATGTGGGAGAAATGCAAGTTGGCTTTGGCCTGTCAGCCCTGCGCAGCTGTGGGGGAGAGGTGGGTCGGCATCGGCCTGTCAGCTCTGCGTAGCCCCTGAGAAGCAGCAACGCTTGGATGAGAAACAGGCCCTGGGAGAAAGATAAGAAACTGCTGAGTTGTTCCAAGGTGGCAGGGAAAAACAACGGACAGCTGCAACACTGAACTGTGGAAAAGTACTAAACTGTGAGAAGTTACCGCCGCGTGAACAGCGCATGAACAAGAAGGTGATTGGTCTGCACAGCGCATGTTAGAGTGGTCTTATGCTGATAGGAGAAAGGATTGATAGCTGTCTAATTGCTGATTTGTCAATTATGAAGTAAGAGCTATAACGAGAGCCTAAGTATGTATTGTTGTAAAAAGAAATAGGAAGAAGAAAGATGGCCCCGGGCCTGCAGAAAGAAAAAAGAACGCTCTGACTTGTTATTTTGGCTGCTACAAATTGATGTTCTTTTTCTTCCCCTAATGAGACTGTCTTTTGCCCATGACCATAATGGGTGATCACCCCTCCCTATCCTTATCTCAATTCCTGAGCCTTTTGCTTTATTTTCTTCTCCCCATTCCTGTGGGGGAAGGGGTGAGTGAGAGGCTGTGTTGTGCTCAGTTGCCCTCTGGGCTCAAATCATGATAGGAAGAATGACAAACAGTGGTTCCCTGTTCACCTTACGAGATACTCTGCTTCTGAAGATTATCCTGCAATAGATCATCGGAATGTACTGTATTTTAATAGGACACCTGTGACACTGCATGTTCTGTAGCAGACAGAGAGTGGTTTTCATGATAATCCTATTCTTAGGGTCTCATAACTTCAAAGCTGAAACTTGCTTTTGTATTCTACAATAAAAAGGACATAGTCAATTTTAGAGAGGAGCCTACATCAAGGGTAACTAATAAAAACCGATGCTTTCTCCTAAGTGACTACTCCTAAGCTATCTGAAGTTAGTTTTTGTTCTGTATCTGATTGTTTTGATAGAAGGTTGTTAACTTTTTGGTGTCTCTTGGCAAGTAAGGATTCATTTATTTTTGTATGTCTATCTCATTCTTTTCCAGTATCTCTTTTTTAATTATTATTTATAAATGGAAGAATGAGTTACATTTCTTTTTCAGACACAAGACATACCATATACCATATTGTGTTCTACTTGTCTTGAATAAAAAACAGGCTTGAACAGTTAGTCATTTCCAGTGTCTGTCAACTAGATACCAGTTCAGTAAAATGAGCCATTTTAAATTTTCAGGACTGCCATTTTCAGCAGCAAGAACCTGCATTCATTGTGCACTGCTCCCCAGCAACTGGAATAAATCTGTTTACTAAGGATTTACAGAGCTCTGGAAAATATAGCACCAAGTCTCTGACTGCATTCATGCTCTTTGAACCTACACAACATATTGTGAATTCAGTATAATTTCAACCTGCATTCTTGAAGTGTGATGAAGGTGTGTTTTGTTCTGTTGTCTTTTTTTGATGTCTCACTCTCCTTTTCTCTGCCTAATCTATCCTCTACTCTGTCTATTGTATCATGATGTCTCTGATGGTCAGACTCTTAGTGGTCTTTTATCACATTCAGTTCACTTAACTGTCTAAAAGCCTCTCACTCTTGCAGAGGATTTTCCTTCTCCATGTGCTTTTGCTCTCACTGTGCACTTGCCTTTTTCCTCTCTCTTTCCCTCTGATCACTCCTTCAGTCTCTTGCAGTTAATGTTTATCTCCAGTTTCTCATCATTTCCTGCTCCTTTCAGAAGACAGTAGCATGGTCCAGCATCTCGGAATCCATTCCTTGGACTAAAATATATCTATCCAATCTCTGAGCGCTATAGTTAAAAAATTAGGAATGGCATCTCCTGTGGTCATTTTATCCACAGACTAAATGGAAACACTACAAGCCTCAATGATGCTGTTGACTGCCAATTACTTCTTAACTGCTAATGTGCACATGATACTGGCTTTGCTTTATTGATTTTTATATAAAGAATGTTGTATACTTTAGATATTTTTTTCTTGAAGATAACATAAAATGTTACAGGTTCCTTTTAATTTCCTTTTAGACTACATAGACAAAATTGGTACTTGGTCTAGAATTCAGTTAACAGATTTTTACATCAGAATTATATGTACTAAGACACTCACACACTTAAGAACATCTGTATGTAAACATCCTTGATTTCAACCATTTTCAAATGAAAATCTGAAAATTTAATCTGAAAAGTTCTGATTGCAAGTTTTATGCAGATACACATAAATGCTGCTGTGTTTTATTAGGGGCAGTGCAGAAAAAAACTGTAGTCTCACAGTCTACATGTACCTGAGTGTTAACTCATTCTATAGTTTGCAGCATGGCAAAAACTCATAGACCTAGATCTAGTAGTCTTGGTATTTTAATCTCTTCTTCATTATTTGTGCATTAGTATCTACTAGCCAAAATTGACATCACTGTATGCTGAACAAACACACAGCAAGAAACAACTCCTTCCCCTGCAAAGTTTTAGGTCTAAGGAATTATGAGCCCATATCCTCATTTTCAGTTGGTGATGTTACCTTTGTTGGGGATTTTTAAAAGGCAAGTAGGCAAAAAGTGCAATAGAATCCAGGGGAAAGGCAGGATTAATATGACAGTTTTATAGACAAGGAACTGAGGCACAAAGAGATTAAATAATTTTCACAGTGTGACTCCTGGAATCTGAGCACTGACCTCAATTCTCCTGAGTCCCCTCTGCACTGGACCACCCACACTACCAACTCTCCAAGTCTTCATGTAGTCTGTGCCATCTTTTAAATCGTCAAGCCCTAAACATCCCACTTACATTTTCACTGTTAACATCTGCCTCACTGGGGCAGCCAAAGAGTTCTCGTCTCAGCAAATTCCCATCATATTCCAGGAATGTCAGGTAGAGGTTGCGGAAAAACTCCACGTGCTTGTTTTTCACCCGCAGCTTCTTTGGTGAGTTCCAGTGAATCACCTCAGAGGAAAAAAAGAGAAAACACATCCTGCTGTTAGAATACAGATTTGCTCTATCTGTTCTTTCTATGTGTCTTCAGTTTACTGCCCTCTTAAAAACAAAACAAAAAAATCACCAGCAAAACTAAACAGACTCCCTTCTGTCTTTTTATCAGGAAGGCCTATCTTTCACAAGTCAATACTCTACAGTGATGTACTTTGAAACTCTTCCATAGGGTTACCTGCACATTTGAGTTAGAGTGCTGTTCTAGTCTATGATGCAGTACCTCACAAATGCCGCCACAGCTCTCACCATGGAGCTGACAGGTTATGGACTGTTGAAGAAGGTGGCAGGATGAGGGATGCAGGTATTAAACATTAACCTCAGAAACACAACTGTTTCAGCTAATGAAATTGATTCACTGTTTCACTCCAAGCAGACTCTTCTCTGGTTAGGTACTGAGAAGAAAAAGCTTGAAATTAATTCCTATACCCATTTTCACCCTTCAAAAAGGACTGAATTTAAGCTGACTTCCTTTTTGCCATTGTTTGATTTAAGCAAGGCCGATCTCAGTTGCATTACACAACACAGTGATGCAGTACAATGCTTCACCCTTTGAATTCCAATTTCTAGGAGGTATTTAGCCTCTGCTAATGGGAGATGACTCTCACAGTGGCCTAGATTTAACTCTAATGCTGACATAAAGGTCCTGATTCTCATTTACATCAAGTCAACTTTGCACTGCTGTCAGTGTGAATGACAATGGGGCCCTAAGCAAAAACTAAGAGGGAGACAAAAGTGGCTTGTAGGAATGATTTCACTTTATAGAGGCTATATTTTAGGCATAAGTAAAAACACCACATGCTTTGTATTCAGTTTTATTCCTGTGATTTTTCAAGAGATTTAAAAAAAAAAAAAGTATTTATTGAGAATATTTCTAAGCTAGGAGTTCTGGAGGTTTTCTGAATCCATTAAGTTACTTGTGTGAAGGAACTGTGTCACTCACACACAGCCACAGAGCTGCACCGCCAGCTGCCAAGCTGGTTGCGTGGTAAGCTTTGCTCTAAACATTGCATTTGTGGGAGGGAATGCACAGTGCTGTAAGTGCAGCACACAGAAGAGAAGCAGCCCGGAGCAGATGAATGCAGTTCCCTTGGTGTTGGCAACACAACTCCACAGGAACAGGGAGCCCTCTGAAATCACACTGTCTGTTGCTGAATGAGTGGACTAGAAGAGGAAAGAGCAGGACGTAGCCTGAATTCTTTCTGTGCTAACTTCAGCAAACAAGATAGCCTCTCCTCTGAGTATTTATGCTGCAATAAAAGCAATGGCACTCTTTTCTATATACTCAGCATCAATGAAAATATCTTCTGATAGGGAAAGCTTTATCCCTTCCCAGGTTTTCACTGCTGAGGCTACTTAGAATGTCAGAAAACCACACATGCAGTTACAGAAAAGCAACTGTAGGGAAAAAAGATAATTTCAGAAATTGGCAAAACACTTTTCCCAGTTACAGGAACACTTCAAATCAAGATCATGATGCATCTACACACTGTATAAATCCATGAAATTATTTGGACAAAAGTACTGAGTGTAGATATTTTTCCCAGGTAATGCTACATTCTTCGCTGGTTTTACATTTGTCCATATGTTTGGAAGTGTAGCTTAATGGTGCAATAACATGTTTCTGCAACGTGTGCTGAAAATACAGAACACCACAGAAACAAAAGGAGCTTTAAGTAGGTTAGGACATAAACTTAAGATGACAGATTTCCTCCACTGAGAAAAGGATCTTCAAAATCTCCCTTCTCTGAAAAGAATGGACATATTTAATCCACTGCATTTAACTGCAGCAAAAGACATTATATGCATGCAAAAAAAATCTCAAAAATTGAATCCTACCTCAGGGAAACAAGCACACATAATGGAAGTGCTGGGCTGAAGGAACCGAAAAGGCTGCTTAACAGTTTTACAGGGTACTAGTATGCATTTTTACAAGCAGACATAGAAGTGAAACTGCTGGTAACTTGCACTTATTTAAGAGTGGATCAAAGAAAGCTGAGAAGGTAGCAAATGGGACAAAAAATACTTGCTAACAAAAATCTGTGTTCTCCATGCTACTCTTACACTCCATATACATTTCCTTTTGGATGTTTTCACAAGCACCCTATCCCCCTGCTGAGCACCCTGACCACTCACCCTGGAGATCATGAGCACAGAAATGGCTTATGATGATAAACTCACCTTTACGGGACAGGCTCCCTGATGCTGCAGGAATTTCCCATCAACATACACTATGTCACATCACAACCAAGTACTGGTGTTGATGTCTCTACCCAGTTGTGTGGGGGATGTCATCAAAGCCAGACAACTGCAGTTGTCAGCATAGAGGCTCTTTGCTGCCATGCTTCAAAATCTGTTTTGTGTGTAAAAGCTGGTAAGTGTCAAGGGCCTAGCTGGTGGTTCAGAACTGATCAGATCTGAAATGTGTCAGGATGCTGCATGTTTACAGATGTCAGGGGAGCCTGCAGTCAACTGAAGAAAGCTGAATGAAGCAGATGACTATTCAGAAAAGCTGATTTTTTAATCAAGAAAGACAGCACACATGCTAAAGATAATGTGCTAAAGTCGTCAAGGAACTATGAAGCCATCTGGATGACCTGAGGTAAGAAAACCACAAAAAAGGTCTAGCAAAAAAGCAGGCTGCTTTTCAAATGTAACATGATTAGATAAATACTATGTGATATATGAAAGCATAAAAAAGAACAGAAGGTTTCAGAAAGCAACAAGACTGTTAACAATTGACATACAATACCAAATCCAAAGACCATATTTTTTTTTGTTGTTGTCAGCCCACAAATTGACCTTCATTTGTGACTGTAGCTGTCTGATTTGGTCTACTGCACCATCAGCTACAGCAGAAGTTGTACAGACCAAGACATCCTTGCATAGCCTGTCACAGGCATCAGTGAGGTAGACAATAAAGACAACGGGCTTCACAGGTAAAGCTATGGCCATTACATTAGAAACTTTATGGTGAGCAACAGTGAATTGATTGGAGAAAAAAAATTACTTGCAAAGAGACTACAGGGAAATAAGAAGAAAAAAAGTCAAACTTAGAATCCACTTTATTTGCAGAATAAGCAAGTGTTAGCTCAACGCTAAAAAGAGAAAGTGAGTCTAGAAACTAAAAATCTCTTTACTATAACATCCACTTTCCAAGACTGAATAGCACCATAATACTGTGTTTATTTCTTCTTCCATTTTCCCTGCTGATTTCTAAACTATTACAAAGCTGTTGGCTTACAGAGGAAACTGCAGCCAGAATATACAAAATTCCAGTGCCATTTTCTGGGTGGACATCTCAGGAATAGTGCTAGCCTTCAGGCTGTCCCATGGATCCTTCCATCTCTTGATCAAGGTTTCCCAAGAACTAAGAAAAATATGCTCCTTAATCTTCATTTAGCAACTTAAGTACTGAAAGATCAGAATTTAAAATTCCACAACTGTTTAACACTTGGTTAGTTGTCATTAAGCAACTTGGCGCTATCTACATTTCTGTTAATACCATCCTAGTTAATCAGCAGCCATTACCACTCATTGATTACACTCAGCCAGCCTCCTGGAATACTTCCATACACTTGTGACCTAGTGAAACAGGCTAACTGCACCAATAGTTCCCATTTATTCACCAGGTTCTGACCCAAAGCACTCAAATGATGACATAGTTGAAGTCTTGTAGTGTGGCAATGGTATCTGAGAGGGAAGGTAATAGAGGATGTTACATACTTCTGAAGTATAGGAGAGGGATCTAAGGTCAGTTATCTGCATGGAAATATACTGAAAAGAAAAATCCCAGCAAACCTCCTTAGGTTACCCACTGCATTGTTGCCTCTGGGGAGATCAAATATTTCAAATCTGATGTTCACTAAATGATAAGCTTCGACACAACATTATTTCTATAGGTACCTTTATCCATTTTCCCCCTGAAGCATCTTCTCTCTCCAAAAGAAGCATTTGGCCAGATGTTCCCTGAACCACAATCTCTTCCATTTTTACCCAAAGACACATCTTGATAATTTCTCTCACTCTGCTACAGCCTTTATGAAATCAGAAAATACAGGATATCCTGTATATCTATATACCCACTTTCCAGGCTGAAGCTTACTAAAAAGTAAGAATAAACTAAGCTTAAACTTAAGCCTAAAGAAGTTTGCAAAGCAAAGAACAGATATTCTTATCTACTGTGCAAATCCGCACAGTAAAGCTACCCATACATGACACTTTAATGCCATCTCAATAGACATTTTTTCTGGCACATATTATTGAAAAGTTTAAATATGCCCAAAGTCACACTGTAAACAAGCACCAAACTCAATTAGAGATGTCTGGAAACTTGATTTTTAAACTGCATTTTATCAGAAATGAATGGTTTAATAAAAGAACCAATTTCCCTAGAAAGGATCAAACACTTTACAAAAATGTTATCAGGGAGGTTTCAGAGTGATATTTCTGAACTACATAAGTAGAAGTGACTCACGCTGGAGTAGCCAGCAATCCAGAGGTCCAGGCACTGCTTTTGGATGTGGGATTCAAATGCCTGTCCTTCATGTTTTTGTGCCCATGGTCCCAGGGTTTACTTTACTCCCCAGATCACTGCCTATGCCATATGGCAGTAATCTGACAGACTGTGCCTGTCTTGTACTTTTCAAAGTTCTCAACTTTCCTTAAAAGGATCTGCAGTTCTCCCTTAACTCCTGTACCAATGTTTAACAACACGCCTCCTGCCTGCAAAAGTATCCCTAAAACCAAGTCTATTATACCTCAGTGCTCCCTTTTTGGCAGAGCAAAAGCACCTTACTGACTCAAGGGAGGGGTATGTTTAACCCTCTTAAGATCTCAGTGTAGCTCTTCCTTGGCTGACATTAAAAGGTACAAGGTAGCAGAATGCCAGAACTGCTGCAGATCACTCCTGAGGTGCTTAGATTGGCTCTAGGACTGCAATAGAAAAGATGTGCAATAGGTCGCACTCGAGAAAGATCAGAAAATATGTATTTGGTTTGTGGACAAGGAGCTGTTTAAACTTTTGTAAGCAATTTCACAAAGTTGTCCTGGTGTGGAGGACACTCCCAGGCAGGACACAGTGAATCACATAACACAATTTCAGAATGGGGGATTTATGATGTTTATAATTTATCTACCTACCTGCTAATTTAGTATCATCTGCGTTCAAAACCAGTTTGAAAAGCCATCAACAGGTTGTAAAGCATTTTCCTGTTTTGGGGTGGGGCAGTAAATTCAAATTTGATACATTCTCATTGAAGAGTCCAGCACTTGATTTTTGTGATTGTGAATTACCAGATTCTCTGTGTGTAAACAGCCTCTGTATCCTTGACAACCAGACTTCTCTTAATGACTGACTCATTCAATGAGGTCATGATTCATTGTCAGAGGCATCACAATTCATTACCTTCTTTCATAGGATTTTTCTTGCCATTTGGTTTGTGCCAACTCATAGTAATTGAGACTTCCTAACAGACAGGAACAAAGTATTAACCAAAAAGGAAAGCAAACACAGGATCCAACCCATCAAAAGTAATGCATAAACGAACCTCAGTTCCAGGCAGATCCCCACAGGCTCATCCCCCCCCATACCCAGCAAGGTATGGTCCTACAGCAGACATGCTTGTTCACTGACAATGTGGACCATGTGAGGAGCTGAGATGAGCAAGACAGACAGAGGATGCCTACACAGAATGACTCTGAGCACTTCCACTTTTGGACAGTCTTCAATAACAACTCCTGAGTGTTTCTCCAGGGTGTAATAAATGCCATCCAAAAATCAACACCTTTGGCCTTTACACACTGCATTTGGCTCACTTGGCTAAAAGAATTAAAGGGCATCTGTTTCATCGTAGCCTACTCTTTGTTTTCTATTAAAATTGTTAACTTCAAGACAGTCTTGACTGATGCAAATCATCCTTAATACAGGTGCCCTTGGGTGGGGACAGGAAGTTTTCTGTAAATGTAGTTTTTTACATAAGTTTTGGTACCATACACGACAGAAAGCAGAACAAAACCCACAGAGTTCAGTCTAGTTGTGTGCGGTGTGGGCTCTTGTACTATATAGCATGACACAGGAGGTAAGAAAGCATTTAGATGAATAAAAATAAGTTAGTCTTATTTTGATGTTGCTTTAGACGGATATAAAATTAGTGGTCACTAGCAATGCAGAACTTGGTTATAAATATTTATATTTTTCTTACACCTTTTCTGAAAGATCTTATGCAAGTCCTTCAAAATTTGTATACACTGCTCAGCTGCAGCGAGGAAGTAGAATTCAGCAACAGTCAAACATCTGGCCTTCTGTAACATACGACAGTGGGAAAAAAAAATCAGTAAAATGGAGCGAGATGCAACTTAACGAGGACTATAAAGAGAAAAAAGTGATTAGAGTCCTCTTCAGGCACAGTGAAATATTAAAGTGCTCCATAGGCTTGCAGTAAGTATGCTGGTCATCTTATGTTTGCATGAATGGGAACAAATCAGCAAAGAAGTGTGTATACATATACATACACCCCCCTCCCCATCACTCTCCCCCACCTTCCAAACAGCAGTCAGCCCTGGGGGGTCTAAGTTTATTTGATACAATGTTGTGTGCAAGAGATGACAAATCAGGACAGAGAGGTGGATGAAACATTCTATAGGCGCTTAGGAGAAATCTCACGATCGCTGGCATTTGTTCTTGTGGGAGACTTGAACTTCCAAGTTATCTGCTGGAAATATAACACAGCAGTCCTGGAGATTCCTGGAATGTGTGGCAGATAACTTCCTGACACAGCTGGTGAGTGAACCGACCAGAGAAGGTGGCCTGCTGGATCTTCTCCTGGACTTACAAAGGGCTGACTTTGTCTTGTTTAGGCCTGCTTGAAAGGATCCCTTGTGATATGATCCTGAAGGGTACAGGGGCCCAGGAAGGCTGGGCACTCTTTAAGAAGGAAGTGTTAATGGTTCAGGAGCAGGCGGTCCCCAGGTGCTCTAAGAGAAGCAGGCAGCAGAGAAGACCTTGCTGGCTGAAGAGGGAGCTTTGGCTGCAACTCAGGGAGAAAAGGGGAGTTTACAGCTTTTGGAAGAAGGGGTTAGCCACACACAGTGATTATAGAGAGGCTGTGAGGCTATGCAGGGTGGAAATCAGGAGGGCTAAAGCCCAGCTGGAAATTAATCTGCTTTCAGTAATCAAGGACAACAAGAAATGTTTCTATAAATATGTCAGTAGCAAAAGAAAGACCAGAGAGATCCTTTATACCCTGCTAGACGCAGCAGGAAACATGGCAACAAGTAATGAGGAAAACGCTGAGGTCCTTAATGCCTTCTTTGCCTCAGTCTTTTAATAACAAATTTAAGGCCAAATGCCGGCTGCTCCACTTCGGCCACAACAACCCCCAGCAGCGCTACAGGCTTGGGGAGGAGTGGCTGGAGAGCTGCCAGTCAGAGAGGGACCTGGGGGTGCTGATTGACAGCCACCTGAACAGGAGCCAGCAGTGTGCCCAGGTGTCCAAGAAGGCCAATGGCATCCTGGCTTGT